>NW_006399781.1:14131644-14148568 GCF_000299155.1 Elephantulus edwardii
ACATGTTCATATCCTTGAAGATGTATCATGGGGGTGTTGCAACCTAGAAGACACAAATTTGACTAACAAGTTATAAGTACATGAGTCCAAAATTATGGAAAAGTAAAAGAAAAGATTCTTTCATTGTTTTACAAACCCTCCCCCAGGTCCCCTGCACCATGTAGCCCTCACTCTAGACTCCTGTGATGACAGAAATACCTAGTTATATATCTCCGAAGCACTTTCTTAGCTGTAATATTTTAGGGAAGAGATAATGAAGGCTTTTCTTCAGGGTGCTGCTGTTGCTGTTGGTGGTTCCATTCAGACAACCTTATGAACAATAGCTTGGACCTTGCCCTATCCCACACCATCCTCACAATCTGTGTCTTGCTTGAGCTCATTGGCACAGTCACTGTCTCATTTCATCTCATTGCGATTCTTTCTCTCTTTCACTGACCCTTTGCCCATGGCACCATGAGGTAGATTCAAACTGCCAGTCTTCAGATTAGTGGTCAAGTACAAACAATTTGAACTACATAGGAATATTTTCCTGAATTCCCTTCTTAGCATTTACTCTTTGAGCACTGCATATTGTCTCTCTCCTAAACTCCAATCAATCAAAAATGAAGAATAAAGCAGTCTGAAGCTATTTTGCTGGCCATGGATTAATTCGGCCAACCATGAGGCAGAATGCAATTTTTTTTGCCTGTTCACCCAGGAAACATCTAGCAGACACTCATGGAAAGCTCTTTAAAGACCTACTGAAATCCCACCTTCTCTATGAGTGGGCGGGCCCCCAGTGAGAACGAGGCTTTCCTTCAACAAAGAGCCCTTCCTTGCTTCTATTAGAACTTGTTCACACCAGTGCCTTTCTTTGGGGTTACCTGGGTGTGTTAGGAACTAACTCAACTTTGTCTACCATGCAATAAGGACTGGGACAAGGGAGGTATTTAGCCTGTGCCCTTTTTATTAAATTTAAATAAGATGCATGAGGCACGAGATAGGAGTTACTTTATGCAAGAAAACTGTTTATGGTTGCTGTTGGTGGTGCCATTCAGACAACCATGACTCGTAGCAATGGTGAGAACGACCAAAATAATAGCAAAATTCCTGTTTCCTATGAGCTTTCAGCATCACTGAACTTCTAGGACACAGACAGAGCTCTTGTTCTCCCTTTCTCTCACAGAAAGTTACCTCATCTATTTTGCTTTCTGAAGCCGTCAGCAAGTACAGCAAGGATGTCCATCCAAAGTTTACTGGGCTCAGACAGGAGAGATAAGCGGTCAAGATCTCTAAAAGGCAGAGCCTAGATTCAAACCCTCCATTTTCAGTTTAAAGTTCTTGGCACTGAAAAGACCAATCCATTGTCACAAATCATAATAACTAGAAAAAGGGGGAAAAAAAGTCAAACTGTCTAGATTTAAGATAGACTTGTTTGTATCTTCAACTCTTTTTTCTCGTAGCTCCCCAAGTGTAGTTCATTTGTATAAATCTAAACTGAGCTACCTACCTATTTGCTGATTGTCTCTAATAAAGAGAAGCAGTGGCACCACCATGCAAAGAACGCAGGTGAGGAAGGGTTTATTGAGGCTCATTTGCATTCAGTTATCAAAATAAAATATGAAAAGCACCTCCCGGGAGAAATCAGAACTTCTGTACGCTGATATTTCTCAGTTCAATGATCCTTAGTAATTCTGGAGACTTTTCTGCCCGCCCAAAGCTCTAACTGATCCTCACACTCACTTACATTTGGTTGAAGAGGATGGCAATGGATAAAGAAAAGCAAATTGCAACCCACACACAATAGCAGTTTAGATTTATGCTCCAACAGTTTGAAGACGCTTTGTGGCCATATTTCTTTTATTGGTCACATCAAGAGTCTGTTCTATTTGAGTTTAGAAAAACTCTGTTGTCCACTTTTATTTTAGGCAAAAAAAAATTTTTTTTAAAAAAAAGAAAGCTGAACAAGCAGACAAGCTATTATGCTTTTAACGAAATTAATAAAAATTATCAGTATCTTTTTTAATTACTTTTAATGAAAGTTTACAGAGACTTAGCATTTCCATTCATTCACTATTGCACTTTTCTCCCTGCCCACCCACTCCTTTGAAAAGTATAAGAAAAACTCTTTCATTGTTACACAATCCCTCCCACCAAGTCCACTCCACTGTGCAGCCTTCATTCTGGACTGCTGTCATGAAAATAATACCTAATCATCAGTATCTTTTTATAATAGCTACCTATCCACCGGAGCAAACTTTAGATCAACATGTATTGATTCCTATAAAAGGAGATAAAGACTCAGATGTATGTATCGTTTTATAAGTATTCTGTTTCCAGTCCTTTCTCATTCTCTATTCCTTTTTGTTATTGCTGTTTTCATTGTTAGGAGTCATCAAGTTGAGTGTGTCTTATAGAGACTTTATGAACACCAGATCTGAGCCCTGTCCTATCCTGTGCCATCCTCATCATGTCTGACACTTGGTCCCATTGCTGCCATCACTGGGCCAATCTTTCTTGTTAGGAGAGTGTGATTAGTGGGGATAATCCTGAACTTGAACAAATTTTCCTACCAGATGGTTGTTATAAAGAGAAAATCTCTCCCCTACTTTAAAAACTGTGACTGAGAAGAGAGTTACAAAAACAGTTTCCCTCCTTGGGTGGAAAGAAGTCAAAGATGACTTCTCTGACAGGCAATTTAGAAGTGAGGCCACATTCAATGCACCTCACATGCCTCCTCTCTTTCCTCTCCAGACAGAGCCAGACCACCCTCAGAGAATTTGTGTTCTCAGTTGTTCTTGGGCTGGTGTAAGTTTAACAATCAACGCCTTGCATACATGGGAAGTCTTTATTGATCCAGGTTGGCTGGTGACAGGCGGGTTAAGGCAATGTAATTCTGGAGCTCAGTATTAGGAAGCCCACTCGCCTGAGCCGTAAACCATATCTCCAGAGAAAGTGTCACAATCATAGGACACAGCAAGTAGAATCATTTAGTTCCTCATCAGACGTAAGGGTCTCAAGAGGTGTACATCATTCTATATCCACCAGCACTCATCACTCGGGGCCTGGAACACAGTCAGTGCTCACTGCATACTTAGGGAATGAAAGAGCAGGATGAGAACTTTGACGCCTCCAGATTTCCTTTCCTACTTTGCTAACCCCTGTCACCATGAAACATATACCAGTGTCAAAAGCCACACAATGTCAGGTTTGGCACCTTCCACACACAAGCTTCAGGTCCACAACACCCTCTGGCAGAAAGCAAAATAACTGACATGGAGCTGTCTTTCCCACAAGATTTCAGCCCCCTGAGGGGATCTTGCATTTGTCAACCTCTACCTCCTTCCTCCTTCTATCAGCACTGAGGTAAAGGCACTTCAGGCAATTGCTCTTTTACATGTACAAACACTCCCTCTCTCCTTCCTGGTCTCTTAGCCAACTCTTTTTCCATTTACCAAAGCGTGTGAATCTCTCTTCTCCCTTCTCTCTCCTTCATAAATTCTGATGTGAACTGTAAACTGCTCTCTTAGGCTTATATTCCTAAGAGGAGGGTTAACGATCCTTCCAGCAAAAGGCAAAGGGAGACCTCACATATTAGTGAAATTAGACATTACCAAGAAGCAATTTCACCAGCCCTTTAAAGTTCATGAAAATGCCACAAAGTTACTTCTCTATGAAATTCTGCCCAGGAAATTCTGCAAAAGTGCCTAGCAATATCCTTATCATCTGTTTTTCTCAAGTACCAATATGCCACCTAAAAGCACAAACAAAAAAGTGCCACCCTATATCTTAAACCACCAGAGCATGTTTGACTATTTTTACACAAGCATACTAAGTTTCATTTATATAAAGGAGACAAGCAACTTTATCACTTATCCAGGAAATGTGGCTTGACTCCAAATAATCAAGTCAAGAAATCCTGGATCTAACTCATGGGTTAATTATTGCATGCTTTGTAATGCTTAGAAAATTCCTCATGGAGATCAGTGGCTAGGGTTAGGGAAAGAAGGAAGTGCACACTGATTTTTAACATACAGACCCTTTTCTCAAATATTTGTGCTTTATTGAATTCAGCCAAATAATTTCCACTAGGATGGGAGGAATTCTAACCACTCTGGAGGATTTTTACATTTTCTTTTTAGGCTCTGAGTTTTACTCTGTTCCTGGGTGTTCTCAGCCCTCCTATTTGTACCCAGAGTACATCTGTCGAACCCTCTGTATGCCTGTTCTCCCATCTCTGTACTCTGACAAGTGTCACAGTAAGTCTGTTGTGCCTGTGATTGTTCTGCACAATGGGTGCCCTTACTGTCAAGCCTGCCATGCAACATGCATCAGCGCTCGGGCCGTGACATGAGTTAGAGAACAAGATTTTGGGAGGGGGGAATGTGCAAAGCAAGAGTCAACAGTAGAAGGCAAGTGATCTAATCTCCTTTTCCATGGGGACGCATGCTTGGGACAGAATGCCCTGCTGGACTCCACGTGGGTGCATGTTCCTTTTTCAAAGGGCAAGCCTGAGAGCATACTTATGTGGGGGAACAAGTGGACTGCATGAATGCCAGCCGGTCTGACCTTTATTTGCCAGTAAACTTACAGGAATTATCTGAACATGCCAACTGCACTGCACCTGCAGACCTTGAGGATCACTGGAAGTTGGGAACAAGAATAGACCCTTTTATCTTGATTCTTCTGGAAGAAGGAGGAAGCTCTGATGCCAATGAGCTCTTTGTCCAAGCAACCCAGCAGGAATTCTCAGGACCATTTTCAAATAATCCTGTTTATTACCCTGAAACTCTGATGGATTCGTGGTTAAAGAATTGCACTGCCAAGACAAAGGCAGGTGGTTCAAATCCAACAGCTGCTCTGCCAGAGAAAGATGGACAATTTGTTCCCATGCAAGACATAGTCTTAGAAACCCACCAGAGGGTCAGCTATGAGTCAGCTCCAATTCAACAGCACATAAAAACAACAACTTGTTGCACTAGAATAGAACATTGAAATTAGAAATGCATCTAATGTGATAGGGAATGGCAAAGAAAACACTAACAAAGGCAATCAGTCAGAACTGTTTTTACAAAGACTGTGGCAATATAACAATAAAAACAGACTCTCAAGGAATGTGGCAAAATAACAGACTCTCAAGGAAAAGACAAGAAAGATGGCTGGAAATCACCATACATCTATTAAAAGGAATATACCACCAGCTGTGTAAACCCCCTTCTTTCTAGCAAAAGATATATATATATATATATCCTTTTGTAAGACAAAGACGGGGGACAGTCTGTCCTAACCCATTCACAGTCTGTTATGAATGTCTAATAAACCTCAGTTTCTTTCTTTTTCTCACCTGATATCTTTCTTGTGTATCCAAGTCAGAACTTTCAAGTTCTTACTGGAAAAGACCCCTGGACCACTTTTGGAAATCATTCCCTTGACATAAGGTGGGCAGTTTTTGAGGAGAATCTCACTGTCTTCCCAGATGTGCAATACAGTGCTTATGGAAATTGCAATCCATCTGTCTTATTGGCAATTGACTACAGAAAGAACTTCTTGCATGAAGTGACAGATGTGTCAGAGACAGTAAGATTGGCCCAGGATAGAGTAGGATTCAGAACTATTGTACATACACAGTCCACTCAATGGCACTAACCAGCAACAACAACATGTGAATAGGCAACCATCTTGAATGAAAATTTATATTAGAAGTTCTCCAACTGAGTTCAAAATACCTGTATGACCAAGTTGACCTCACTCAAATAAGCTTTTAGTTTTGCAAAAAACTAAGAAGAAAGGCTCTAACTGACCCCAAATAAGATTTCAGATGTACGAATCACTAAGAGATTAGGCACCTGCCTAATTACAATAGCTAAAATCTTCTGTTTCCCAATCCAGTCATTTGTTGATGAGTATGTGGGCTGTTTCCACTTTCTTGGCTATTGTTAATAATGTTGATATCAACATCTGTGTACAATTCTCCATTTGTACATTCACATGATGGAATACAGCAGCACCCAGGACCAACAATTTAAAAAAAATACTATATATCCTATATCGATTGAAGCTCAACATCAAGAAAACAAAGATTCTCACCACTGGGCCAGTTGGCAGCATCAGTAGGGATGTGAAGAGAGTGAGATAGTTAACAGTTTTCATTTACTTGGCTCCACAATCAACACTCTTGGTACCAGCAACCAGGAAATCAAGACACAAATTTCATTGGGAAAGTCAGCTGTGAGGGACCTCTCAAGAGTACCAAAGAGCAATGATGTCAGGCTGGAGACTAAGGTGTGCCTGATCTGGGCTATAGTCTTTGCAATTACACGCTATGCATCAGAGAGTTGTGTGTGACTCATAATGACCCTATTAACAACGTACCTGAACCCTGTCCTATCCTGTGCCGTCCTCATCATCTCTGATATGCTTAAATCCATTGCTATAGTACCCATGCCAATCTACCTCATTGGGGGGGTTTTCTTTTCTTTAACTGACCCTCAACTTTTCCAAGCATAATATCCCTTTCTGAGGAATAGCCTCTCCCAGCAACATGTCCAAAGCTGAGAGAGGAAGCTTCACTATCCTTGCTTCCAAGCGGCACTCTGGCTGCACTTTATCCAAAACATACCCGTTCATTCTTTTGGCAGTCCATGGGATATTCAATACTCATCTTCAGTTCCACAACTCAAAGGCATCACTTCTTCTGTCATCCTTAGTCAATGTTCTAGATGAGAAAGAAGAGTGCTCTGGGGTGGGAGTGGAGGTGATGGTTGGGTCTCACCATTGGCAGCTAAATCTCTGCTGGAAAGTGTCAGCTACCACTTCTCTTTGGAGACAGCATGTCTCACAGCCTGACCGCTGGTAGCCAGGAAATGCAATCCTAACACATGTCTGGAACACTCAGACCTAGAAATATTCTGTGAAGGACATTGAAACATTACATTTCTCTTTTGCTTAAGAAGCAAATGAATTGACAAGAAAAACTGATAACTCTCCATGATTTTCAGAATAAAATAAAGACACTTTAGGCTTTAAGACTATCCTCTTTTCTCATCTAACCTCACTTCTGAAATAGCAGTGCTGCCCACTCTTTAAACTGCATTTCTCTGAAAGAATTCTCCTCATACTTAACAACAAATAGCGTTCTGTATACTACTACCCCTCTCCCCACACCTTTGCCCCCACTGCTCCCATTCCCCTCAATTCCAGCCATTTTTCCAGGCCAAATTCATAAGCAAGTTCCTTCCAGGAAGCTTCCTGCAATTCTGCCCATTTTAAAATGCAAAAACCAAGAGGAAAGTGGGGGGAGGGGATGAAGCCCTTCTCTAACCTTTTACAGACACTGAATAGGTGCTTCTTTATGGCACTAAATGCAACTTACCTTCTTTTATAATGAAGTATGCTTACATTTTAGTCATAAGGTTAAAATGGACTTGAGGGATCAGCTAGTTCTTAATTCTCCCATAACAGACATACCACTGCCAGGTCTTCCATCATCAACCTGACAATGTAGATAGTTTCAGGAAACTCACTACTTCTCAGACAGCCCATTCTACCTTTCCAAGCTTGGAACAGTTCTGATCATTTTAAACACCAGAATAATGATACATTTTAAGCTCTTTTTTGCATTAAATGAGTAGCTACATGTACATTTGCTCAACAAGGAAACCCAGAAACCATAAGAGCATATGATACTTTTCCTTAAGTGGTGAGACACGTAGCAAAGGAACATTTTTACATTCTCTCTGTTGCTGCGTTGCTGGGAGGCTGCTCAGCTTCAGGACTAGGATGTGGATAATCTCCTAAGAGAGCAAGAAGGATGGGAAGATACCAAGGCAACCACCCTGCTCGTTTACTGGAGAACTCACGGGTGCCTCTCGCACAGCAGTGATGCATGGAAGTGTTTAGATAGAGAGCTGTGTGGTCTCGGACACATGCGGCTGTACTGTGACTCATTATCATGTTATCCACCTGAAGGGCTGAGCTCGGCTGGTGGAAGGGGGACCTGAGCAGTGAGGAAAGGCTGCAAAAAACACTCTGCAAAGCAAAAGCCTACCTTACAAGCTCCATGATTTTAAGATTTCCCATGCCCTGCTGTCAGAAAGCGCTCTTTGCCTTTTCTGGAACCTTCTGTAACTACCCTGTGTAATGTCACAGGGATTAGAACACAGTCTTTGAAATCTCTTATTCACAGTAAGAAGTCACTTATTCACAATGTAACCCAGACAAGTCACTTCACTTTCACGGGTCTCCATTTATACACCTTTAAAATGGCGGCCTAGTAATGTTCTGCAATCCTGAAGGCATGCGGTTCGAATCATTCAGCTGCTCTGCAGGAGAAAGATGGGCAATCTCCTCCTGTGTAATTTACCGCCTTTGAAAACCCACTGGTAGGGGAGCTCTGGTGGCCTAGTGGCAAGAAGGTGCAACTACAATCCCAGAGGTGCACGGTTCGAATCCACCAGATGCTCTGCCTGGGAAGGAGGGGCAATCTCCTCCTGTACCAGTCAGATCTGATTTGACGGTACACGCACATAAAAATAATAAAGTAAAAAGAAAAATATAAAAAAAACCCACTGGTATGCTCATCTAGATGATCACAGTTATGATAAAAACAAAAGGGGGGGGAATATGGGAAGCCAATAGTAAATATTTGTAGTAAACTGAATGCTATTAAAAAAAAAAAGAAAGAAAGAAAGAAAACCCACTGGTGGGTCAGTTATGGGTCAGTTTCAACTTGATGGTACACAACAACAAAACGGAATAAACAATGCTTATTTTTCAGACTGTGATAAGATCAAATGATTTTTTTAAAAGTGCCCTAGTGGGCTGCCTCAATATGGTATAATGCTTTCTAATTTTGTCTTTTGACCAGAGTAAACTGGGCCCAGAACTTATGATTCCTTTCCTGTAATCTCACTGACACTGTGAGTGACAGCTATGTCCTTATGTTGATACGGGGAAGGGCACCTGCTTTGTGTACCTCATTGCAAATGTGAAACAAGCCTTCCCCTTCCTTCTTTTTAATGGAGCAGAGATCAGGGGTAAGTTTCTGAATTTGAATATAAAGTTGTTTTATTTTAAGATCATTGCTTATTTTTTTAATAAAGTTAAATTCATGTAACATAAAACTAACCTATGATTC
Organism: Elephantulus edwardii; assembly: GCF_000299155.1. NCBI lineage: Eukaryota > Metazoa > Chordata > Mammalia > Macroscelidea > Macroscelididae > Elephantulus > Elephantulus edwardii. Next base: position 14,140,760 of record NW_006399781.1, read on the forward strand.
TAATTCAATGTACATTCGTATTGTTGAGCCAAAGTAATTTTATAACTAAAAAAAAGAAAATACTCTCATGTTTATTAGACAATTATTATCCCTCTGTCCAACCGCCGGCAACCACCAAACATTTTTATAATTGAGTTGCTTACAATAATTCATACATATGGTGTTCCATTCATGAATGTTGTGTTTTATACAATCTTTCATTTACATTGTTTCATGCAGTCATTTGTATACATTTGGTGTCCTTCGGTTTACCAGATCTGTATGTTTCATGTAAGCAGAACCATACAACATGTAACCTTTGATGTCTGACTTCCTTCACTTGGTACAATACTTTCAAGATTCATTCATTTGAGGCTGTGTGCCATCAAGCCTATTCCAAATTGTAGTGGCCTACTTGCTATGCCACTTTATCAGAAAGCTAGATAATGACTAAGGATGATAAAAGAAGGATTGATGCCTTTTGAGTTGTGGTGCTGAAAAAGAGTATTAAATATACCACGGATTGCTAGGAGAACAGGTTTGTCCTAAAGAGGGTGAAACCAAGCTTCCTAAAGAGGGTGAAACCAAGCTGCTGCTTGGAGGCAAGGATTCTGAAGCTCTGCCTGACATACTTTGAACATGTTGCAAAGGGTGGAATGACAGCACAAGAGAGGAAGATCCTTGATGAGATGGATTGATTCAGTGACTGGAGTAATGGGGTAGGTGTGTCAGAGACAAAGAATTTGGCTCATGATAGAACAGGGTTCAGAGCTGTCATAGGGTCATTATTAGTCACAAGAGACTCAATAGCACATAACAACAACAACCTTTAGATTGGCAGGGCAACTCTTTACCCACTAGGCCACCAGTGCTCAGTTTTCAATTATTTGGTTATATACCCAGGAGGGAAGTTGCTTGGCCATGGTCTGCAATTGTCAAGCTGCTTTTCATAGTAGTTGGACCATTTTACACTTCAGAAGCAATGTATCGTTTTTAAGTCTGGGATGTTACTGTTTGTTTGCTATTATAATCAGAACCAGGCTATTGGATATAAGGAATCTCTGGGTGATGCAAAATGGTTAATGTGTTTGGTTTCCTAATAAAAAGGACTGAGGTTAAAATTCACTCAGGGGCAATTCAGAAAAGAAGAAAAAATGTGTTTATCTACTTTCCAAAAATCAGTTACTGGAAATCCTGTGGAGCACATTTTCTACAGACATACATGGGTTGTCATTATTAGGTGGTTGCAACAATTTTCATTTTAGTGCATTTAACTACCACTCACCTGCCACTTGATCGTACTCTGCTAACTCCTGTGCTGCTGTGAGACTGGCAGCTATGCCACCAGTATTTCAAGTGCCATTACAGTCATTCATACTAGACAAGCTTCAAGAGACTTCAAAATGAGGGTAGAAAGGTGTGAGGATCTACTTCCAAAAATTAGCCAATGGAAGCAAAGAATCTCAGTAGAACAATGTCCATACACTCCTTAACAGTCAGCCATCAAGAACAACATTAGGAAAGGCTAGGGAAGGGTATATGGAGATGCTAAACAAAGAGGAAGTAGAGAGGGTGCTATGGAAAGGGAGGTATTCTAATTGATATCTCAAAGCAAACTGTGAATGAATTCTTGATATGGGAAACCAGTTTGGTCTGTAAATATTTATAGGTGAAGAAAAATGTGCAATATAATGTTGGCAAGTGAGTGCCATAAATTAGAAGGCATTCCAAATACATAGTGGACACGAGCCTACGAACGTATGCCCGCTCATCTGTCTGTACTGCACACGCACACAGTCTGCGTCCCAAGTTGACGGGCAGTCATTAGACACTACAAATGAGGCACAAACACCCACTGGCACCAATGGTTCGACATTCATCTGTGATCAAGTCAGACATACGAGACGCTTTAACAATGTTGGAAGAGCGAAAGCCTTTATTATAATTTATAGAAACAAATGGTAACCCATTAAAGACAGATTGCCAAAAGGAAAACCTTTACCTTTCTCCAAATTATCCACGTCTATTCTTGCATCACCAGATAGACATCCTGAGATTCCAATTAGACACAACATTCACATCATCACTGCCTCTTGTTCCCACTACACGGTTGAGACTTTTGCCCTGCTGCTGGGCCTTGATGGGTGTCACCAGTGGGAACACTCGTTTACAGTAACTCCCGAGCTTCTGCTGCCAGAGCCTTCCTAGCCTTCGCCATGAGCCCCTGCCATACTACCCAGAGCCATAGGGCTTTCTTACTGTCATGCTTTCTGGGTCTTTGCTATCAAAGAGGGCCATGTAAGCCCTCTCGAAGATACATTCAGGTCTCTGCCCCTCTACCAAAAGAAATCTCCATGTTCAAAGCAATTCCAATACAGATGCCAAATTCCATTTTCAAGGAGATTGAAAGGGAAATGGTCAAGTTCATTTGGAGAGGAAAGAGACATTGAATAAGAAGCACTTCTGAAAAACAAAAATAAAGTGATCAAAAATAAAGTATCTATGATTAACTGATATTCAACAAGAAAATAAAACCTCTCAAATAAGGGAACATAAACCTTTCCAACAAATGGCTCTGGCAAAACAGGACTGCTACCTGCAGAAAGCTGAACGTGGGCAGGTGTTCCAGCTCTTAGCAACATGGGAAAGCCTCCTGTCTGGAGGCATTCAGGCCACAAGTATCTCTTGTTCTTTTGTTGTTTTCAGTGTTACAGTTCTTTCTTCTGCATTTAACAGATTCACAGCACAAGGACCACAAGTTCTTGTTCCCAAAGATCTTCTCTGGTCTAGATTCTTCTTGATCTTAATAACATCTCCCCTGCACCTATGCAGATGACACAGTCCTGCTTGCTTAAACTGAGAAGGACCTGAAGCACAGGCTGCAGAAGGTCAGGGACTGCAGCCTTCAGTATGGATTGAGGCTCAATATCAAGAAGACAAAGATTCTCACCACTGTGCTGATTAGCAGCATCATGATGGATGGTGAAGAGATTGAGATTGTTCACAGCTTTAGTTTGCTTGGCTCCACTATCAACACCCTTGGCACCAGCATCCAGAAAATTAAAACACGTGTGCGATGGGAAAGTCTGTGTTTAGAGACCTCTATAAAGTACTGAAGAGCAACAATGTCAGTCTGGAGACTAAGGTGCGCCTGATACAGGCCATGATCTTTGCAATCACTTGCTATGCATCAGAGAGCTGGACAATGACTAGGGATGCTAGAAGGAGAATTGATGCCTTTGAGCTGTGGTGTTGGAGAAGAGTATTGAATATACAATGTACTGTGAAGAAGACAAACAGGTTCATCCTGGAGAAGGTTAAACCAGGCTGCTCTTTGAAGGCAAGGATTCTGAAGTTTCATCTGACATACTTTGGACATGTTGCAAGGAGGGACCTGTCCTTGGAGAGGAATGTCATGCTTGGGGAGGGAGGGACAGCACAGGAGAGGAAGACCCTCTATGAGATGTACTGACTCGTGACTGGGCTAATGGGGATACATGTGTCAGAGACAATGAGTTTAATACAGGATGTTGTTGTTTTTGTTGTTATGTGCCATGGAGTCATCTGCGACTCATGGCAACCCTATGTACAACAGCCCTAAACCCTACCCTATCATGTGCCTGGAGTCCTTGGGCAAGGCTGTGAGGCTGAATGTCGCATGAAAGAGAAGTTTGGGGGAGCGAGGAAGAGGCACGGGAGCTGGAGGGGACTCAGACTCCCCCCACCATCAAAACATAGGGTAGAGGTAGCACAGGATAGAGCAGGTTTTAGGGCTGTTGTACATAAGGTGGCTATGAATCTCAGATGACAGCATTTAATAAGAACACCTCTGGAGACTGGCCTTTTTAAAAGCCTGGTCCTTGCCAATTGTAAGGCAGGATCCTCCAGCAGAACCACAAAATAATCAATTAATTAAGATTGCATATATGTCCCAGCCAATCATATGTGAGAGTTACAAGACCATGGCTAGAAAGATCTTATAAAAGTGAGTCATGGCACCTACAACCAGGAGAAGATAAAATAGATGAATGGGACCTTCTAAGAATCAAATCCTGATGCACATCCAAAAACTTCTCCAACAGGGTAAAAAGGGAGGCCACAGACTGGGAAAAAGTATTTGGTAATGACGCATCAGATAAGGGACTTATATCCAGAATTTATGAAATACTCGAGCACCACAACAAGATAAAGGTTAATAATCCAATTGAAAAATGGGCACAGGATACGAACAGACACTTCGCCAAAGAAGACATTCAGTTGGCTAACAAGCACATGAAGAAATGTTCAAAATCACTAGCTCTAAGAGAGAAGCAAATCAAGACAACTATGAGATATCATCTCACCCCAGTCAAAATAGCAAAATTTAACAGAACAGCAAGCAACAAATGCTGGTGAGGTTGTGGAACGACTGGAACCCTTATTCACTGTTGGTGGGAGTGTAAAATGGCGCAACCACTGTGGAAGGTGGTATGGCACTTTCTCAAAAAGTTGCAAATAGAGATACCATTTGACCCAGCAATTCCACTACTGGGAATATACCCCAAAGAGACCATAACTGACACCCAAGCAGATATATGCGCACCCATGTTTACTGAGGCTTTGTTCATAATAGCAAGGAGTTGGAAACAATCCAAGTGCGCATCAACAAATGAGTGGATAGAGAAGCTGTGGTATATTCACACAATGGAATACTATGCTGCATTGAAAAAGAAGGAACTCATGCAATATTTTTCAAAATGGGTGATCCTGGAGGACATTATGCTGAGTGAAGTATCTCAGTCACAAAAGGACAAATACTGCATGGTGCCACTGTTGTAAAACAGGACTGATATCGGGGTTAGGGGGAGACTGAGAAAGATGGGTTCAGTAATGTATACTGCATTGAAACAGATGAGGGAGAAAACTGTTTAAAAGGGATATGTAATTAGGTATTTTTGTCATGACAAGAGTCCAGAGCAAAGGCTGCATAGTGGAGTGGACCTTGGGGGGAGGGATTGTAAAACAATGAAAGAATTTTTCTTTTACGTTTCCAAGAGGGGAGTGTACTGAAAGGGAGGGTTGGGAGGGGAGAAAAGTGAAACAATGAATGAATGGAAATGCAAAGTCTCTGTTAATACTCATTGAAATGAATAATAAATTTAAAAACAAAACAAAAAAAGTGAGTCATTGCATGACAATGATACATCTTGAAGACAGTAAAGCACAGTAAAGGCACCTCTTCATTTTTCTGTACATGAGTTCACCATGAGGCAGAGCTCACTATGGGATCTCACAACCAGTGAGTGTAAAACGGTACCTCATTGTTTAACTCGTGTTTTCCTAATGACTAGCCTTCAATATGGATTGCAACTGAATGTCAAGAAAGCAAAAATTCTCACCACTGAACCAATAGGCAATACTGTGATAGGTGGAGAAAAGACTTAAACTGTCAAGGACTTCATCTTACTAAGATCCACAATCAGTATACTTGGTACCAGCCATTAGGAGATCAGAAGATGTATTGCATTGGGAAACTCTGTACTCTGGGACATTTCCAAATTATTGGGGACCAATATATCAGTTTGAGGACTAAGGTGAGCGTAATTCAGGCCATAGTCTTTCAACTACTTGCTATGCATCTGAGAGTTGAACAATGAATAAGGATGATGACAGAAGAAGAACTTACATATTTGAGCTTTGGTGTTGGAGAAAAGTGCTGAAGATCACAAGGGTGTGAATAGAAAGAATAGACATGTCTTAGAGAAGGTACAGCCCGAGTGCTCCTTGGCGGCAAAGATGATAAAGTCTTGTCTCATAAACTTTGAGCATAGTGCTAAGAGAGGTTATTTCTTGGAGAGGGACATTATGCTTGGAAAGGAAGAGGGAGGGTAAAAGAGAAGAATACCTTTGGCGAGATGATTAACACAGTGACTGCAACTATGGGCTCAAGTGTGTCAGAGACTGTGAGGCTGGCACAGGAAAGGACAGGGTTCAGATCTGTTGCTCATGGGGTCACTATGAGTCATAGTAAGCCCAATGGCACCTCACAACAATGACAATGGTATTGATAATCATTTCATGTGCTCATTGCTTATATTCTGGATCATTTATGACTTTGTCCACAGTATCTATCAGTATTACAACTCATGCTTCAGCTGTATATTTTTTGAGAAATGTCAGGATATTTTTTAATTAAGTAACTAATATTCTAAGAATAACAGATTGGGAGTAAAGCTAAGAATAGCTAAATACGCCAACATTAATAACATTTCTGGGTCCCTAATGGAGTCTGTTCCTCCTCTTGACCCTAATCTGATGACACCTGAGGTCAATGAGTCAAGCATCCCACCAGCAAAACCATTTCAGGCGATTCTATACCCTAGAGGAGGCCAAATGGCTAAGGGACTTGACTGCTAATTCATTGTGCTCTGTACACGTGGTTTCAAATCCCATCCTCCTCAGTTGCAGTTTCTGCTGCCTGTGTTGAATTTGCGCTTTGGTAGCCTAATGGTAAGAAACTGAACTGCAGTCCCAAAGGTATGTGGTTCGAATCTACCCGCTGATCCATGGGAGAAGGTAGGGCAATCTCCTCCCATGCTACTGACTGCCTCTGAAAACCTGCTGGTCAGCTAGGTCAGCTATGGGTCAGTTCTGATGTGATGATACACAACAATAAAACAGTACTCCAGGGAGCTCTGGTGGCCTAGTGGTGAGAAGCTGAGCTGCAGTCCTGAAGACATACTGTTCAAATCCACTAGCTGCCACCAGCTGCTCTATGGGAGAAAGTTGGGCAGTCTCCTCCCATTTGATCAAGTGCCTCTGAAAACTCATTAGAGGATCAGATATGGGTTGGTTCTGACTCAATAGTACACAACAATTACGACAACAATATACACTACTCCACCTTGTCTGATCCCATTCTTATAGTCACTGCATCAGTCTATATCATTGAGGGTCTTTCTCTTTTTTACTGTCCCTCTATCTTCTACAGCATGCTTTCTCCAAGGACTTGTGCCTCCTAAAAACATGCCCAAAATATGTGAATTTCATCATCCTTGCTCTAAGGAGCACTCTGATTGCACTTCCTCTAAGACAAATTTGTTCTTTTGGTAGTCTTTTTCAACACTCTTTGACACCCTTGCAGAAGACAAGGTTCCAATCTGTGGCTCAAAGGGTCACTATGAGATGTAGTCAACCAGAGAGCACCCAACAACAATAACACACCTTATCTACTCACTGCATGCTCTCACCATATCCAGTCACCTATAAACACACTGCACTCTCATTTGTAGTCCCAAGATCACATATTAGCTGGAACTTTATAAAGAAGCCCCAACTCTTGATATGTAGCTTGACCCAGGGCTCCAGCCCTACAATTACAGATAGGCATATATTGCACATAGCAAAGGCTAAACCCCTCAGGGTTGAGGAAACAAGAAGCAGGCAAAGTCCACACAGGTGGGTTGCTCCAGGCCCAACCTAGCTCTGTTTTAATGATGTTACTCAGCACTTCCTATAGAAAAAGGAATCACAGAAAGAAAAAAAGGCTAAAGTCCCGTCTCTTCATTTCTTATATGGGGAAACTGGAGACCGGACAGCAGGGCACTTGCCCAAGGTCAAATCAAACACAGACAGCTCAGGTCTTCAAGTTCCCTGACTTTGAACCCAAGGGCAATATAAGACAAATGTTTAGACATTCTTATACCTACATCAATTCAGAACATGGTTTAAGCCAAGGTCTGTTTATTCTGGTCTTTGATCTTCCCTCCCACAAAATGAAGTTGACAATAACTGTCTCTTTCTCTATGCCCCTAGGGAAATTAATTTTATAAGTATAGGTGGGGTGTGTGT
>NW_006399781.1:14148668-14154041 GCF_000299155.1 Elephantulus edwardii
TATATATATATATATATATATATATATGCTTTGAGCTCACTGGAAGGCAGGAACTATATAAATATATGTGTATGTTTGTACTTACACTTTTTTTCTTCATGACCTAGTTGAGGTGGAAAACCATTTCGGGACTAGGTGAAAATGGCACATACAAATTCTACCCGTTTCTGCCTGCATGGTAGTCTGACATTCCCAGGGAAAATGAGGCTGCTTAACTCTAAAAAGGGAAATAGGTTCTCTTCTGTCAGTTGTCTCTGAGCCACATAAGGTGGGAGGCCACAGCTGCAGGTCTACATTTGGGACTCGGGTGACATTGGTGAAAGTGAAAGTCGGGGGGGGGGGAAGTACCTGGATGTCTGCCAAGAGCTCAGGACCCCCATCCGTGGACAAGAGTTCAAGGCCTTGGGGGTCATTTAGTAGGTAGGTCTCTTTTTTCATTATTAGTAAAATGAACAAATTAATCTAGTTTAGCAGATTCCAGTTTAAAAGAAAGAAATCAATACAAACCAACCACAAAAATCTTCTTTAAGAAACAGATCCTCAGTGTAATAAAAGCAGATAAAAATGAAACTAACCGTTCTGACTAGAGGGCCTCTCCCCCTTCCCACCTGGACCTATTTGTTCAACTTCCTGCTTACTGGAGTGAAAAGCTCTTCTAATGAAGATATGCTGTGGTTCTGTGTGCCGTAAAAGTAATCAGTTACCCAAACCCAGCGTAGCTGACCCTGCAGTTAAGTTTTCAGAAGCTATCAATGGCCCTAGAGGAGATCACCCATCTTTTCCCCTTAGAGATATTAGTGGATTCGAACAGCCAGAAAGAGGAGCATTCTGAATTCACAGCATAATTCCCTAAAGACTATCACCAGAGCACCCTTGAATGTAGAAGGGGGGGACCCACAACAACCCAACAACAGTAAGCTAGGTTAACTACAGAAGGGGCTTGGAGAAATAGGAGAAGGGACAGATCATGGTAAAGGTGAGAGGGAAGAAATACTCAAAGGCTGGTCCAGGTCCCACAGCTGACCACGAGGATCCAGTGCCAGCAAACATTTTAGCCAACCCGCCACCTTTTACCTCAAACTCCATAGAGGAAACTGAGGTGCAGACTGTTAGGATACAAACTTTGTAACTTTTTGACCCAGGAAGTTTTGAGAATCATAATAAGGAAATGATTATAGAGTGCTTTGAGCTCTTCAGAGACAAGCAGTCTTTAAATACAAGTTATTATTACCTCAATAGAGCTCTCTTCTGATTACCACTGTGCTTGAAAATGTAGGCAGACCACTTTTATTTTTCAACACTCAGATGTTGAAAAAGAAATCACATGTACAATACCTACGCTCCTCCCCCTTATAAGCTGTTTCTCACCTTCCTTGTCACTGGGTAATTCAAATGTTCCAAAAAATAGTATTCTCGCTTTATCAGCTAAATTGGCAGTGCCCCTATTAAAAACATGTATCCATTCTATTCCAGCTCGCCTTGTCTTCCAATTACGTGAAGGACTATTAAACGATCAGTGAAAACAATATTACATTTATGATTTTAAATGTCAGTACCCTCTGTCATTCAAAAGAGGCACTCGGTAGAGAGTTATTTGTAAAAAACTTTGAATAAATCAGGGAAACCTCAATTGAAACAGGGTCTGCTTTTGAGTACAGGACTCTAAGACAGAAGGTCTAGGTCAAGTTTGACTCTGTGCACTGACCAGTTGATCTTGGTGATACATTTCACTTCCCTGGTCATCAGTTTTCTTCTCATAAACTGAGGGGATCTCTCTGCTCTCCTTACTGCACAGTATTTGTTCTTAAGATCAAAACAAAGGGATAGAGAAAGCCATACGTGACCAATCATGAGGGGAGTGGAGGGTAAGGGCTTAGGAGCTGGATGGAATCAGACAGGCTTTGTTCAAATCCTGCTTCTGGGAGCTCTGTCCTAGCTGTGTGACCTTGAACAAGTGGCTTGTCTGCTCTGAACTTCGGATTCCTTATCCCAGAAAGGAAGCTATTTATAGAACCTTTCCCATAGGGTTTTTTGAGGCTGTAAAGCACCGAGACTGGCTCATAGTAAAGACTCAATTGGTTGGCACTTATTAAAAAGCTGTAACACTCCAGGTACCCGAGGGATTACTGTTGTTTCTTGGTAGTTCTGCTTTCAGTGCACAGCAGACCTAAAGATAACCATACATCTATTGTCTCTGAGCCGCCTGGGTGCGCTTACTCTAACGAAAGGAAAAAGGAAATACACTGTGGCCCAGAATGGGGCTCCAGAGAAATCCAAAATGAGCTGTGGTCTAAAAGCGACTTCTCTCCAGGCCTATTTTTAACCGGCTGTGAACTTCTCTAATACGCAGAGAGTGATGCTGGGCTCCCTGAATAGCTCTGCTGACGAGCTGCTGCCCGCTTTCTGCTACTATGTGAATTTATGGAGTTCTGGTCTCACACTTCATTAAAGAAATATACGACGGTGCAGAGACAGGGGGCCAGACACCTATAACTCTTGTCCCACTCTCAGCTATAAATCTCGGTGCTTTGTTCACTGAGTGAGGAGGTGTAGCTGAAGAGATGCCTCACCTGCTCCATGGTGGTGGGCTCTCCTTCTAAAGCTGTTTGCAGGAGATAACCTGACCGAAGAGATCACCAAACAGAAGCCTGGCCCAAAGCACATTGCTGTGTTGGATAAGACCTCACGTAACAGAAAATTCAACTACGATGACTTAAAACAAATGGAAGTTCATCACAAAATATTTGAAGCTGCATAGCTTCTGGTGCCAGTTTAGAAGACTCAGTAAAGTCTTCACAATTGTGGTAACCAAAGTCCTCTTAGCTTTTCTTCCACAGGTTCAATCAGTTTGTTACACATCTACCTGCTTTGCTGTTTTAATGTCAAGTCAGAACCGACCCATAGCAGACCCTCCGGCACGTTTTCAGAGGCAGTTAATCACAAGGGAGGAGATTGCCCATCCTTCTCCCATGGAGCAGCTGGTGGCCTGGAACCATGAGCCTTCAGGATTGCAGCGCAGCTTCTTGCCACTAGGCCAACAGAGCTCCTACCTAAAATCCAGCTTGGCTGGCCTTGTGGTAAGAAGCTATGCTGCAATTCCCAAAGCTCGCTGTTTAAATCCACCAGCTGAAAGATGGGCAATCTCCTCCCGTGCAATTAACTGCCTCTGAAAACCTGCTGGAGGGTCCAGCTGTGGGTCAGTTCCAATGTGAAAGCACACAGCAATGACATAGCAGAAATGCCACAAGGGGATACCTTTAACATAAAAGTTTACTTCCTCAACATTTAGGGAGCTAGATGTTCTGATCCAGAGCACTGCTCTAGAAGAAAGCTTTCTCTTCTGTAGACTCCGTCTGGAGAAAGGTTCTTGTCTCCTTTCAGCCCCATTCCTTGCTATCATGGTGATCATCCTGTGGGATGGTACTTCTCTTTCCTCACCTCTGCTTGTTCAATTTCTTGCTTGTTCAATCTATTCTTTCATATTCCCAAACAATTGCTTTATCATAGACCCTATATTACTGAGGGAGCTCTTGTTGCCAAGTGGTAAGGCTCGCAGTTCAAATCCACCAAGAGTTCCACAAGGATGGACAATCTCTTCCCTTCCAATTAACTGCCTTTGAAAACTTATTGGAGGGTCAGCTATGGGTCAGTTCCAACTCAATGACACTCAACAATGACAACATATTAATGAGGAGCTCTAGTGACAGAATGCTAATCGAAAGGTCACCAGTTCAAATCCAACAGGCACACCGAGAAAGAGGGGCAGTTTCATCCCATAAACATTGACAACGTCTGAAACTCAGTGGAGGACCGCTATAAGTAGGAATCACTTCGACTAGAGTTTTTCTGAACTAGTGTTGTGTCACTATCATAATAAAGAAAACTCATTGTCAAATGGATTATGAGTGTACGGGTCAGGACTGAAAAATCTATGGTGTAATGCAAAGGAAGTTGTGTTGCTAGCTCAAAGGCTGTGCTTACCTGATAGTTAAACCAATGGCTCTAAGGGAGAGGAGGGGCTGTCTCCACCTGTGTGATTTACAGCCTCAAAACTCAAAGACCCAAAGGACTGTCAGCTATGTGTTGATTCCAAATCAACATTAATGAATGTGTGAGTGGTATGTATTGAGTATGCTCCCAAGGAAAATTCTGTGCTGTATTGGTCAGTACACATTTATGTGCATGTGTGTGTGCGTGCGTGTGTGTGTGTGTGTGTGTGTGTGTGTGTACATTCTCAAATCTCTTTGAGAGATTGGTCTATCTCAAAAACTAGAACCAAAGTTGTTTGCTGTTGAATATGCTGTTGAATCTGAATTGACTCTCCCATAGATTTTCCAAGGCTGTACATCATAAAAGACACTACCCATCTTTCTCCTGTGGAGGAGTTAATGTATTCAAACAGCTTTTCTTGAGTTAACAGCACAACACCTTACCCATCAGAGCTCCAAAATTTGTTTAGATTATATAATCAATTTAATAAGAGAGCATATTAGAGGTGATATATGATTGAGTATTATGGTTAGCACAGGAATCCAGAATTAAGGTTGCATAGAGAAGTGTACTTGGGGTGGGGTCGGGGGCGGGGAGGGATATGGGAATTGTATACTAATGAAGGAATTTTTTTTTCTTTTCTTTTTCTCTTCAGAGGTGGGAGCGAGCTGGTGGGAAGAGGTAGGTAGGGAGAAAATAAATGAATGGAATGAATTAATGGAAATCCAAAACCTCTATAAATGTCTATTAAAATTAATAATAAAAAATCAGTAAAGAAAGAATAATATTCACTACCATTTATTTAACAATTAACATCTTAAGCATTTATATTTTATCATTTAATTCCTTCAACATTTACAATTTGACCCTATAAATAAATAACTAGTTTGGAAAGGGAAAGAAAAAAAAAGAGAGCATGTTATGTGATAGCCTCTAAGTAAAAGTATTCACAGAAATTATTTTTATCTGCTACAATTTAAAATATTATAAACTAATTTTCAAGATATGAGATCTGCTTTTGATTCTCAGGTCTTTGGCAGAAACAGTCATGTTTTGGAAAAACAGGAGTGTGTTTTTATTTTAAAAAACCACAAGGATGCTCTGCTGCAGAAGAAATCTCCTCCTGTTCCAGTCAGATCCAGATCGATGGAATACAACAAGAAAACAAAAATAAGCAAGCAAACAAATACCACAAGGAATAATATAAAGCCATAGAATATTAGAGTAGAAAGATTATCACCACTGGGCCAATTGGCATCATCAGGATGGATGGTGAAGAGATTGAGATTGTTCACAGCTTAATTTGCTTGGCTCTACAGTCAACACTTTTGGCATCAACAGCCAGGAAATTAAAAGACATATTGCAATGGGAAAGTTTGCTGT
>NW_006399781.1:14155896-14165639 GCF_000299155.1 Elephantulus edwardii
GTGAACAATCTTAATCTCTTCGCCATCCATCCTGATGCTACCTATCCTTGAATATCCATGCAGTCTGGAAGCATAGGGATTTTAATACCCTGTGGAGCAAACCACCAATCAACAGGAGACAGAAGTCAAGGTACTTTTCTTCCTTCACTTAGAGGTAATCCTTAGATGCAGCTTACAAAGCTGCTCAAGATCGGGCAGTTAGCAATGACCATCTCCAAAACCTGTCCTTGCCATTGATGGATTCATCTTTGCCTACCTCACTTCCGCTTTCTCCATCTTTTGTTACCTTAGATGGGATTTCCTAATCAAGTAAAAAGATAAGCTCCTTACCTCGCCTGAATTCTGGAAAACCCAAGCTAAGGTGCAGATCAACAGACATAGTACCACTCACAAAAAACACAGGAGTAGTCAAAAGTAATGCCTTTGGAAGTCCGCCAGATAAACTCAGTGCAAACCAAGTCAATTCATACACATCCGTTCCATGAAATACTACTTAAGAGCGATTAAGTCTCACAGTATGTGTGATGCAGTTTGATCAAAACAGCTCAAATAAATAGTAAGTTCATTTATTGAAATAAAATAAGGTTCTGTATTCTTAAGAAATTTAATATTAGAATGTGTCTCTTGCTACCTTGGGTGGCCATTTGGTACAATTTCACAATAGAATGCAAGATGATGAGTTAGTTATACAGCAACTACCAGGAAATTTACTTAAAGACAATGTGCTCAACAAACAATACAAAACAAAACCCAGACAAACAATGTAGTATGCTATCTTTTCACCCTTCTATTCATCCATGGGAAAGCTGTTAACTCAAAGGCCACACAGCTCTCTGGATATTCAAATCCGCCAGTAACTCCATGAGAGAAAGAAAAGTGAGTAATTTTCCCGAGGTGATTTACAGCCTCAAAAACCCAATGGAAAAAAACCAAAACAAAACAAAACAAAAAAGCCCAATGGAAGGTCAAATATAAATTGGTTCTGGTTTAACAGCAGATAGATAGAGAAGATTTTGGTTCGGGGAGCAGGAGGGGATTCTGGGTTGGGTTGTTTGTGGTTTGGGTTTTTTTTTTTTTTTCATCCTGATTACTAGAATTCTAACATAATGACCAACCTCTAGCCACCATCCTGAACCCTGAGTGTATGACCTCATTCTAATAATGGCAGTGAGTAACGCTTAGGAAGAATCTGGTTCCTCAACATTTTATAGACTAGTTCACTTAATCAGTTGTGGACTATCTAAATACAGATTTTTTTTGTTTTGTTTTTTTGTTTTTATTTTTTTTTTATTTTCTTTTTTATTATTTCTGTGTGTGTGTACCGTCAAATCAGATCTGACTGGTACAGGAGGAGATTGTCCCTCCTTACCCGGCAGAGCGTCTGGTGGAGATGTTTTCAATAATTAGAAAGATACTTCTTTCTTGTTAAGCCTCTTTTACTTCTCTGTGATTCACAGAGAAATCGAATACTTTTTTCCAAAGATAGAAATGTAGCTTTGAGTAAAGAACCTGGAGGAAAGAAAGAAATGCCTTTATCCAATACCCTTTTTATACTCTTAAAATTCTTAAGAAACTTGCAACAGTACTACTTTTATTTTCTTTAATCAACAGAGTTTTACTTTTACTTAAAAAGTAAATCCAGGGATGGGAGAAAAGTGCAACAATGAATGAATGGAACCCCCCCCCCAAAAAAAAAGTACATACAGAATGGGGAGGAAGACAAGGGGAAATATTTTAAAAGAACAATACAGATTTTAAATGAACACTAAGGTCTCCAGCATGTACGCCAAAAAATATACCCTGACAATCACAGAACTTTCATTCTGGGAAAAGGAATACTTGAAAGAAAGTAGATAGGTGTCTTTATGTTTCAGTTTTACTATGGCTTCATCTTCAGTTTGTTGTTGTTATGTGCTGTTGAGTCAATTACGACTCATAGCAACCCTATGTACAACAGCTTTGAACCCTGCTCTATCTTGAGCCAATTTCATTGTCTCTGACACACCTACCCCCATTACTCCAGTAACTTGAGTCAGTCCATCTCATCCAGGGTCTTCCTCTCCTATGCCCTCCCTCCACCCTTCCAATCCTGGTGTCCTTCGCCAAGGACTGGTCCCTCCTGGCAACATGACCACAGTATGTCAGATAGAGCATCAGAATCCTAGCCTCCAAAGAGCATCCTGGTTTCATCCTCTCTGGGATACAATAATGTTCCCTCCAAAGGCTTCTCTGTAGGCTAATCCTCAAAACTTGCAACTTCATATGTTACTTTATATGTAAAAAGAAGCATTGCAGATAAATTAGTTGAGGATCCTGAGTTGGGAAACTTTCCTGGGTTATCTGGGTAGGTCCCATGTAATCTCAAGAGTCATGAAAAGGGGAAAGCGAGAATGTCAGAGTCAGGGAAGGTGACATGATGACAGAAGCAGGAGCTGGAGTAATACAGGGCCAAAAGTCAAGAAATGCAGGCAGCCTGCCAAGATGAAAATAGCAAAGACACAGATTCTGTCCTACAGCCTCCAGAAGAAGCTCAGTTCTACTGACCCATGTTATACTCCTGACTAATAAATCTGAAAGGTAATAAAGTCATATTGTTTAAAGCCATAAAGTTTGTGGCAATTCATTAGAGCAGCAATAAGAAACTAATACATCTCCCACGCTGTGAAAAATTGTTTTCTGCAGTTTGATGGAGTCTATCAGAAAGGAGTCCCTGTTGGTACAATTTCATTCTTTCCAGCAAGCAGAATCTGAGAAGCCCCTTTTCCTTTCCTTAAAGTCTGAGCTCTTGATACTCAGCTTAGGTACAAAGATGCATAGCCTTCAAAGCCTTCTCCAGGACCCAGAATGATCCCACCTGCCCTACCCAAGGCATGTAAATATATCCTGGAAACAATTCTGCCTGCTTCATGTTACCAATTCAGGGACAATAAATAAAGATGACAGAAGAAGACATTGAGCTGTGGTGTTGCAGAAGAACACTCAACATCCTATGGATGGCAAGAAGAACAAACAGATATGTCTTGGAGAGGGGGCAGTCAGAGTGCTCTTTGGAGGCAAGAATGACAAGGCTTCACTCACATACTTTGGGCATGTTGCTAGTAGATACTATTCCTTGGAGAGGGATATGATGCTGGGAAGGGTGGAGGGCCAGTGAATAAAAGGAAGACCCCCAACCAAGTAGATTGACATAGAGACTGCTGCAATGGGCTCTTTCTTGTATGTCAGGAAGTGCTAGGACGGCACAGGATAGAACAGGGTTCACTACAAGTTGTACTTGACTTGATGGCACCTAACGACAACATGTTACCAAACTGCTGCCCTGGCTAACAGGTTTGTGTTTTTAATTAAAGATAATTAATGGAAGGACTCGTATTGCTCCTGATTTCTTGATGATAAAATTGCATGTTATACATAGCCCAAATCTAAGGCTGTCAAATGGATAACACCTCATGTGATCTTCCATCCAGTCTTTAAGGCTATAAATTGTAACAAGAGGAGACTGTCCCTCCTTCTCCCAAGGATCAACTTGACTTTGAACTGCCAATGATCCAGTTAGCAGATCAACATGTGACTCATTCTGTCATCAGGGCTTTCTCATTCAGATGGATAGACAGACAACAGACAGATGTTGATATGTGCCATCGAGTCTGAACAGATTCTCCAGCAGGTTTTCAGAGGCTTTAAATCTCACAAGAGAAGGTTTCCTATCTTTATCTTGCAGAACAGTTGGCAACTCCTTAACAAGATTTGTATAAATACATATATGGTGGCATAGTGGTAAGTAACTGTGCTGCAGTCCTGAAGGCTCATAGTTTGACTCCATCAGCTGCTCCATGGGATGAAGATGGGCAATCTCCTCCCATGTGATTAACAGCCTCTGAAAACTCACTGGAGGGTCAGCTATGGGTTGGTTCTGACTCAAAATACAAAAAACAACAACAACATATATACAGAGAAAGAAAAATCAATAGTTTATCTAAGAGGAGACAGCGAGCAACTGCAAAGAATTGACTCTAACAATTGTGAGCTTTTGGCAATTTTTTTTTGTTTGTTTGTTTTGTTTTTTTGTTGTTTTTGTTTTTTTTGTTTTTTTTTTTGTGTTTTTTTTTTGTTTTTGGCAATTTTGAACTATCCCTTGCCAACACCTTGTCTATAATTTAAAAGACAAGGATATATCGAGTATCCCATCGCTCATGTGGCCAATCCTCCTAAAACAGATTCTCACAATTCCGCTTGGAATATTGAGCTGCCTTTTAATCCTATTTTATCCCCTGTGGATTTGGGATTACCCACTATTTGTTGTCGTTCAGCATTTTGCCACCTTCTCTCTAGGACTCTGTAGGACTGTAAATTACAATAGCATTTCTGCCTCTCTTTCCTGTACCCCCTCACATCAGCCTCAGACTGCCACTGTGATCAAAAACTCTGATGCCTGAATCAGGGAGGAAAGCCTAAGAACACTCTCTGTGTTGCTAATTTGGGCAAAGCTCTCCTCCACTCCTGCTCTAAGATAGGGCACCTGCCGGTCACCTGCTCTTCTTTCGATTTGCACTCAGAGTGGTAGGAAGAAGGGAGGTCATGGCCCAGCTCAGCAAGTTCCAGCTAAAGAGCTCACAAATGCCTTTCAACCTAGGGGAGGCAGAAGAAAGGCAAGCTCCTTTCTTTGGAAGGATTCTAATATGAAATGAAGCTTGACACAGGAGTGCCGCGTAGTAATAAAGTGAGTTGAAAAGGTGAGCGCTTCAGTCCCTCCTCCAACTCCCTTCTTCAGCTTTAGACTGTGTTCCCTCCAGAGGCAACCTAGCAGCTGTCTTTTTTTTTTTTTTTTCCTCTCCACATTTTTCTTTCTTCTTTTACTGAAACACATCTTGGAAAGAGAAAGGCTTTCTAATGAGGCAGGATAAGCAAGACATTAGCCCCTAGCACCAATTTTAGCTTGGGCAGTTGAAAGCATCCCAGTTAGCCAGTGAACACTGCCTGCCGAGGCCCATCTGCTCACCTTTTGAAATGTTTGGCCCAGGCTTTGAAACATTTTCTTATAAAATATATAACCAAGCATCCACATTATCAAACGCGCTCTCTCTGACAGAAGCAAGAGGATGATCTGTCTAAATACTCCAAAGCCAAGTTTGCTCTGGGCAAAAGAAGACATGGATGTCTTCTAAATTCACAATACATTGTCCTCTGTAGTGTTGAATTCATTCATTGACTCAACTCCTGGCTGCACAGCATATCCCAGCTACTGGGGTGTTTTAGAACAAGTGTATAGTGTAAATGGACAGAGAATGACACGCACACACAACACTGTCATGTAACAGTGGCACCATACTGCACTGACACAGATGAGGGGGAAAACTGTTTTTAAGGGATATGTGATTAGGTATTTTTGTCATGACAGGAGTCCAGAGCGAAAACTGCATAGTGGAGTGGACCTGGGGGAGGGATTGTAAAACAATGAAAGAATTTTCTTTTACTTTTCCAAGAGGGGAGTGTACTGGGGAGCTATTGGAGCTGCTTTTAGGAACTTTTCAAAACCTGTCAACCTCTTTTCCACTGGTTCTTGTTGTTGTTGTTGTGTGTCGTCGAGTCGCTTGTGACTCATAGCGACCCTATGTACAACGGCCCTAAACTCTGCTCTTTCCTGTGCCAATCGCACTGTCTCTGACACATCCATCCTGATTACCCCAGTCACTGAATCAATCCACCTCCTAGAGGGCCTTCCCCTCCTGCGCTGTCCCTCCACCCTACCAAGCATGATGTCTCTCTCCAAGGATCGGTCCTTCCTTACAACATGTCCAAAATATGTTAGACGGAGCCTCCCTGGAGCTGCCCAGTTTAACCCTTCCCAGGATGAATCTGCTTGTTTTCCTAGCAGTCCATGGTACCCTCAATACTCTTCTCTAGCACCACAGCTCAAAGGCATCAATTCTCCTTCTATCCTCTCTAGTCATTGTCCAGCTCTCTGACGCATAACAAGTGATAGCAAAGACCATGGCCTGTATCAGATGCACCTTAGTGTCCAGAGACACACCATTGCTTTTCTTCAGTACTTTGGAGAGGTCCCTAACAGTAG
The DNA here is from genome assembly GCF_000299155.1 of Elephantulus edwardii. NCBI lineage: Eukaryota > Metazoa > Chordata > Mammalia > Macroscelidea > Macroscelididae > Elephantulus > Elephantulus edwardii. Next base: position 14,161,970 of record NW_006399781.1, read on the forward strand.
ACTTTCCCATCACAATACATCTTTTAATTTCCTGGCTACTGGTGCCGAGAGTGTTGACTGTGGAGCCAAGCAGACTAAAGCTGTGAATAATCTCAATCTCTTCACCATCCATCCTGATGCTACCAATTGGTCCAGTGGTGAGAATCTTTGTCTTCTTGACATTGAGCCTCAACCCATATTGAAGGCTGCAGTCCTTGACCCTCTGCAGCAAGCGCTTCAGTTCCTACTCAGTTTCAGCAAGTAGGGTTGTATCATCTGCATAAAGTAGATTGTTGATGGATCTTCCACCAATCCTGACACCACACTTCTCCTCATATTTTATTTCTTTGTCGCTGTTGGGTGGATGAGTTGTATGGAGCCTCAGTTCCTCTATCAGTCTTTCTCATTCCCCTATCTTCCTTCTGTATGTGCATGTGTGAATATGTGTACACATGTACATTTTTATAATTCATTTATTGTTGTACATTTTCCTCCCTCTCTCCCCTTCTTCCAGTCCACTTTGCAATGCACCTATTGTTCCAGATTATTGTCATACATATAATACCTAATTATATATTCCTTTCAGATAGTTCTTCCCCTCATCTGTTCCAGTGCAATGTTCTAGCAACTCTTTTCATATTTTTTCCCGCAACCCTTTATTTCAGTCTTATTTTATAACAGCAGTGTATGCAGTATTTATCCTTTCGTGATTGAGATATTTCACTGAGCATAATGTCCTCCAGGCTCCCCCATGTTGTATAATATTTAACTATGTCATTGCTTTTCAATGCTGCATAATATTCCATTGTGTGAGTGTACCATAGTTTTCCTATCCATTTGTTTGTTGATGGACACTTGGGTTTGCTTCCACCTCTTTACTATTGTGAATAGTGCACCAATAAACATGGGTGAGCATATATATATTCGAGTCATGGCTCTGGGTTCTACACAGTATATTCCCAGTAGTGGAAGTAAATGTAAAATTACAAATGGGAAAAGAAAAATCCTGGAGGAGGGTAGATTATTCACAGTGTGGAGAACGGGAACTTATATTAAAGGAAGGTTTCATAAACAAAATATCATTTGAGTCAAATTTTAAAGTATGTGCACCATTCAACTATTAAAGGATCATTGTTGCTGTTGTTGTTATTAATGACTGATAGATGTCACTGAGTCAAGTACAACTTAGTTACTCTATGAGCAGCATATCTGAATTTTGTCCTATCCTGTGCCATTCTCATTGTCTCTGATACACTTGAGCCACTAAGTCAATTCATCTTATTGAGGTTCTTCCTCTCCTTTGCTTGCCCTTCACCTTTCCAACCTGATGTCCTTTTCCAAGGAATAGTCCCTCCTAACAACATTCCCAAAGTATATGATGTAAAGCTTCATCATCTTTGCCTCAAATGAGCACTCTAAATGTACTTTCTCCAAGACATGTGTTTGTTCTTTTTGTAATCCACTGAATATTCAATACTATCTTCCAACATAATAACTAAAATACATCAATTCTTCTTTTGTCATCTTTAGTCATTGTCCAGCTCTCAGATGCAAAGTAGGTGATTGAAAAGGCTATGGCTTGTATCAGGTGCACTTAGTCTTTAAATTTACATCATTGCTCTTCAGTACTTTGTAGAGGTCCCTGGTAACAGAGTTTCCCAATGCAATCCATTTCCTGTCTTGGCTGCTAGTACCAAGAGTGCTGACTGTTGATCCAAGTAAGATGAAGGGAATTCTATTCTATTCTATTCTATTCTATTCTATTCTATTCTATTCTATTCTATTCTATTCTATTCTAATTTCTAATTGTGATTAGGATGAAAATTTACAAGGCAAATTGGTTGTCCATTTAACCATTCATACACATTTGGTCTTACAACTACAATACCCAACATTTAACAGCACTGTTCTTACTTCTTCCTTATAATTTTCATTTGCATTACTCCTTCTATCTTGCCTTTTACTTTAGGGATTTACCCTTAGGTAAATGCTACTCCCCCCTCCCCAATTCAATGAAAGAGACTTTATTGAGGGTCCAGGGCCATGGGGCTCAGAAGGAGATCACTTGCAAGAGGTAAGGGAGCCAGTGAAGAGGGAGCTCTTATTTTTACATTCTTCTCGGGATACAGGTTGTTGGTGTGTCCATACTTCTTCTTGCAGCAATTGACAGCACGGGGATGCAGGTGAGCATAACACTTGAGGCAGATCATCTTGTCGCAGTTATACTTCTGGGCGAGTTCGTGCAAGGAAGGCTCAATAATATGCACCACGTAGATGCAGCACCAGATGCAGAGTAGACTCTGCTGTAATCTGAGAGTGTACCCCCATCCTCTGGCTATTTGCCCACAAATATCAGATGCTAATGGTCAGGAGGGATGCCCCCCTTGTCTTGGATTTTGGCTTTGACATTCTCGATGGTGTCACTGGGCTCGACCTCAAGAGTGATGGTCTTGCCAGTCAGGGTCTTCACAAAGATCTGCATCTCTGCATTTACCACTCAGCCACCTCATTCAAAGGCTACTGTTTTGACTGTGTGTTGTTGCTGAGTACCACCCTGTCAGACCTATCCATAGCTGACCCTCCAGTGGATTTTTCCGAGGAAATAAATCACACAGGAGGAGATTGCTCATCTTTATCCTTCAGAACAACTGGTGGATTTGAACCAGCTCTTGGGTTAACACACATTCCTTATCGTCGAGCCACCAGAGCTAATGAATGAATGCCGCCCTAGTGTTCCTGGTCATCACATGTTATTGCTGTTATGAGCACCTGTTGAGTCGAGTTCAGCTCATGGCAATCCTGTAAATGATAGATCTAAACCCTGTTCTATCCTGTGCCATCCTTACAATCTCTGACACACTCAAGTACATTGCTGCAGTGACTGTGTAAACCTACCTGGTTGAGGGTTTTTCTTCCTCTGCTCCCCTTTTCCATACATGATGTCCCTCTCCAAGAAATAATCACATCTAGTAACACACTCAAAGGATATGAGTGTCATCTTTGTTTCCAAGGAGAACTCTATTGTTTGGATGAAAGTTGAGGCATGGGGGTAAGTTCTGTTCCAGACTCGAAGGGGGACTAAAGGCTATCATAGTATTGGGGGCTCCACCAGTCTCCACTGAAACAGTAAGGTGAGCCCATTCCTTATGGTTTTTATTATAGTTGTGTTTCACATTTCCTCCAACTCTATCCAGGAACCTCTGCTGTGATTTAGAGTGGTCGGTGGCCACAACGAGGAATTATCTATTTCTTCTGCTCTCAAGGTCATGCAATGTGAAGTTCCTGTAGTCCACTAGTTACTTGAATGAATTTTTTTTTTCACATCTTTGTTTTTCTTCTTTTTCTTTGTTTTGAATGGGGCAGGGGGATCTCAAACACCTCAGTTGCTTTTCACTAAAGTGGGATGTAGAACAGGGAAATTTTAAATGCAAAGTGTAAACAAAAGCAACAAAACAAAAAAGAGCAGAGTTTGACTGCATTCTGGAGTCTTAGAAGAACCATTGATGTTTTCTGAGTGCTCGAAAGCTATTAGCTATATTGTAGAAAGATTAGTTTGTCAGCATTGAGAAGAAGGAGAGGGAGGAAAGTAGACGACTGGACAGCAATAACATATGGAATAGAAGGTAAACAGTCCCAGTAGGAAGAGTAAGAAAGAAATAGACATAATAGACATGTTGTTGTTGTTGTTGTT
>NW_006399781.1:14168694-14182317 GCF_000299155.1 Elephantulus edwardii
TTCCTAGTCTGTCTTAATCTGAATGTTCAGATTTAGAGGAGTATCTGACAGACAGCAATTTGTGGAGCAGTGAAAGATAAATCCCTTATTGTGGAGTTGAGCATTAGTTACAGTGTTGACCCCACCCTTAGCCCAGAGCCTTGACCCACTTACTTCCCAGCTCCACCCTCCACCAAGATAACCCTTAACATCTGCCAAGTCCCTTCAGAAAATATCTTCCATTGTCCAACCCATGATCTGACAGCTTGCCTTAAATACATGTTGTTGTTGTTGTTGTTGTTGTTGTTGTTGTTGTTGTTGTTAGGTGCCGCCGAGTGAAGTACAATTCATACCAATCCTATGAATAACAGATTGGAGCCCTATCCTGTCCTGTGCCATCTTCACCATCCCTGATATACTTGAGCCCATTGCTGTACCAATGCATCCAATTAGAGAGTCTTTTCCTCTTTCACCGACCCTCCACTTTTCCAAGCATGATGCCCCTTTACAATGCATAGCCTCTGCTAGCAACATGACCAAAGTACATGAGATGAAGCATTGTCATTTTTGCCTCCAAGAAGCCTTCTAGCTATACTTTCTCCAAGGTGTATCTGTTTTGTTCTTTATGCTCCATAGGATATGTAGTACTTTTCTCCAACACAACAGCTCTGAGGTTATCACTATGCTGAGCAAATTCCTTGAGAAGTTAGACTCTATAAAAAAGAATCTGGCATCAGAATGGAAGGAAGATTCATCAACAACATATGTCATGCAAATGGGACAACCTTGTTTGCTGAAATTGAGGAAGACCTGAAATGTTTGCTGCAGAATATCAAAGACTACAGCTCCCATATGAATTGTATCTCAACATCAAGAAAACAAAAATTCTCACCCCTGGACCTATAGGCAACACCATAATATGTGGAAAAATGTTGAAACAGTCAGATAATTCATCTTTCTTGGATTCTTAAACAACACTGTTAGTACCAGCAGTCAGGAGCTCAGGAGACATATTGCACTGGGAAAGTCTGCAGTCAAGGACCTTTGCAGTGATATCAGTTTGAAGACTAAAGTGCATATGATTCAGGCCATATTCTTTTCAATCACTTGCTATGTATCTGAGATCTGAACAATGAATAAGGAGGACTGAAGAAGAAATACACAGGACTTGGCAGTAACTGGATGGTGGAGGGCAGAAGAAAAGAACTGTTGAGAGAAAAATAAAAGATAATTCTAATGTTTCTACCCTGGCAATACAGAAATATGGCAATATGGATTGGGGAAGAGGCATCAGGTGAAATGTCACCTAGCAACACAGATACTGGGAATGAGGAAGGAAGACCACCTTAAATTAAAACCTTACCCTTGTTTCCTATGTCTCCCCAACCCTGTTCTTTTTGTTTGTTATTCTGTTACAAATAGTAGGGGGATAAATAAACATGATTTTTGACAAATTGAATATTTATTCTGGAATATAGTCAGAAAATTCACCTCCTACTCATATAGGCAACACCAAGATAAAGGCCTTTCAACATCCACATCCGTCATTTGCCCCCTGTGACTGCAGATAAGTGAATTAACTTTCCAAATTTTCGTTCATCTAGAGAAAAATGGGAATTTTATGCCTGTTTAAGCTTTCTCACTATAATGCCCAGTGTCTCCAAAAGAATAAACAAAGGGTTTGAGAAAGATGCTTTAGTATTAAGAGAGGAGGGGTCAAGTTCAAATAAATTATTAAACACTGGTGCCCATTGAAAGGGCTGAAAGACTGAAGGGCAGAAGATAAACAAGGGGAATTGGACTGAGGGTTTTCAGGTGAAGGGAGGATAGTTTGAAGGTGATGAGGCTGCAGTTAAGAATGAGATAGGAGAAAGAGCTGGTGTGAAAAACAATGTATGCTGACTTTGTAGGTAAACCAGTATAAAATGAGGAGCAGAGGGGCGAATGAGATAGGAGGAGTTGCAGAAATCCAGACAAGAGGAGATGAGCCTCTCTCTGGACAAAGACAGTGGCAGAGTGACAATGGATGAAAGGTGTTAGGCATCCTAGGCCTGAGGCAGCTGAGTAGAGAAGAAAACTGAGACTGTGTGTAAGGCCCAGTAGGAAAGTTTAGAAGATGAAGAGATGAAGAAACACTGAAGATCTACATGCTACTTTGTGGTACAGCAACAGTAGGTTTGGGGATTAAAACACAGACCCTTAAAGATCTCTGTTTTCAACATTCAAAGTTGCTGCTGTTAAGTTGGTTCCAATTCACAGGAATCCTTTGCTGGGTTTCCAAGGCTCTGAATCATAACGCCATCCTTATTCATCCTCCTGGACAATGAAAGAGGAAGAACTGATGCCTTTGCACTGTGGTGTTGGAGAAGAGTACTGAATATTCCATAGACAGCCAAGAGAACAGAGACGCCTTAGAGAAAGTACAACCAGAGTGCTCATTGGAGGCAAGGATGATAAAGTTTTGTCTCACATACTGCAGGCATGTTGCCAGGAGGGGCCATTCCTTGGAGAGGCACATCATGCTTAGAAAAATAGAGGGTCAGTGAAAGAGAGGAAGACCCTCAAGCAGGTGGTTTGATACAAGTGACCACCTCAATGGGCTAGTGTGTCAGGAAGAGTAAGGATGGTACATGATAGGGAAGGGTTCAGATCTGTTGTTCATAGGGTTACTATGGGACATGCTTGATTCAACAGCACCTAATGATAAAAACAACAATAAATCATAATGGGAGAAAGTTATCTTTCTCCCACAGAGCCACTAGTGGATTTAAACCACCAGAGACTCACTCACTATAGACTACAAAACAACAACAACAACAAAATATCTTTTTTTAGAGAGGGTGAAAAAGACAGTCTTTTTTTTTCAGTCTCCTAATTACCTCCTGATGAGATGGATGTTGAAGAGAGGGATTGACAGTGACTGAAGCAATGGGCTTAAAGGTATCAGGGAAGATGATGATGGCAATAAGATAGGACGAAGTTAAAATCTGTTCACAGTGTTGCTATGAGTCATACTCTACTCAAGGACTCCTAACAACAACAAAGGTGTCTCCCATGGATGTGAAGTTTCCTCTCACATACTTTGGGCATGGTGTTAAGAGAAGCTATTTCTTAAAAAGGGATGTTGTGCTTGGAATCAGTGAAAGGGAAGAAGCTGGATTGGCACAGTGACTGCAGCAATGGCCTCAAATGTGTCAGAGATGATGATGATGATGACGATGATGATGGTACATGATAGGACAAAGTTCAGATATGTTCACGGGGTTGCTTTGAGTCACCCTCAACAACACTTCACAACAATATGTCTCTCAAGGTCCAGTCTCTCCTTTTCAATAACTACCTCAGTTTTTGACTGGTACAAAATCCATGAACTAAAAAAAATGGATTTCTCAGCCTATCCTGTAGGTTGGTGTGCCCATATGATTAAATCCAAGTCAGTAAAAAGGGAACAGATATAAATAGGACTTCTAGAAGTTTTCCTCAGAGACAATTAGTCTTTCTTCTTCATCCCTTTGACTATTCAGACAGGAGTTTTAATGTCTGGAGCTCTAGCAGCCATTTTTGTCCTTGAGGTAACCTTGCTATTAGAAGCCACATAGTGGAGCAACAAAGGAGAAGGAAGCTAAGTCTTTGATCCAGAGAACTGTGGTGCTAATTTGGGGCTGTCTACCTTGGATTTTCTCTCCCAGATTAGTGTATTAGTTTCTTATGACCCATTGCCCCTGAGACAATTTTCAATTCTTCAAAACTATGTGTAACACAGAGTTAAGCTGTCCCATAGGTGTAAATTTTTACAGAACTTTTTGACCCATCATTCTCCTGCGGAGTAGTTTTGAACCCTTGCCTTGAGGGTAGCAGATAAGTGTTTAAACCACTCTGCCACCAGGACTCGTTAGCAGGTTTCACATGGAGTTTTCACAGACTTAGTATTCGCTCAAAGCAATACTTTTTTTTTTAATCTTACAGTTCTATAGAACAAAAGTCTGACATACAGCTCACTCAGCTAAGATCAAAGATTCAGAGGGTCCATTCCTTTCTCAATGCTGCAGGGGAAAATCTATTTCCCTGCTTTTTGCAGCTTCTAGCAGCCACTAGATGCACCCCTTACCGTCTCTTCAAAGAGGTTGGACTGCTCCTTCTTTTGCTGCCTGCTATTACTCTGATTCTATCTTCCAATTTAAAGACCTAGTGGCTGAGTAGTAAAGAATTGTGTGTATGCAGTTCGAATCCACCACTGTTGTGTGGTAGAAAGACAAGCAATCAAAGCTCATGCAATTTGCTGCCTCCAAAAACCTTCTGGAGGGTCACCTATGGGCCACTTCCATCTCTGTGCTATACAATGACATACATACAATGACAATGTAGTTTCAGGGAGCTCTGGTGGCCTGTGCTAAGAACCTGCACTGCAATCCCAAAGGAACACGATTCAAATACACCTGTTGCTCTGTGGAAGCAGGGTGAGCAATCTACTCTAGTGCAATTTACTGCCTCTGAAAACACACTGGTGGGCTAGCAATGAGTCACTTCCAACTCAAAGGCAAATAGCAACAACATCACTACTCAGGATAGCCTCCCCACTTTAAGGTCAGCTGATTAACAAACTTAATCCCATCTACAATTTTATTCCCTTGTTTGCTGGAACTGGAGAAGACCTGAAGAGCTTACTACAGAGGTCAAAGACTGTAGTCTTCAATATGGATTCAAGCTCAACATCAAGAAGACATAGATTCTCACCACTGGGCTTATGAGCAGCATGATAATAGATGAAAAAGAGATTGAGATTGTTAACAATTTCAACTTGCTTGGTTCTACAATCAACATTCTTAAAACCAGCAGTCAGGAAATCAAAAGACGAATTGCAGCATAATGTCTGCCAGGGTCACTCATTTTGAATAATATTGCATGAGTTCCTTGTTTTTCAATGGAGCGTAGTTGAAAACTATTTAAAAGGGATATGTCATGACAGGAGTCCAGAATGAAGGCTGCATAGTGGAGTGGACCTGGGGGGAGGGATTGTAAAACAATGAAAGAATTTTTCTTTTACTTTTCAAAGAGAAGAGTGTAGTGGGGGGGGGGCGGGGAGGAGGGCAGGGACAAAAGTGCAACAATGAATGAATGGAACTCCAAAGTCTGTAAATTTTCATTAAAATTAGTAATAATAATTTTTTTTTAAAAAGGATGAATTTCATTTGGACCATCTGCTGTCAGGGACCTCTCCAGAGTGCTGAAAAGACCATGTCAGTCCTAATCCAGGCCTCACTGATTTATTTTCTCACAGGAAAGGAAACTGAGGCCTAGAGCTAGGAAGAGACTTGGCTAAGGCCCCACAGCAAGTTCATGACATTGTCAGGGCTAGTAATCAGATGTCCGAATATACTAATGACATTCTTTCTCCATTAGCTACTCCAGTTTTCAAGGAAGAGTGTGCCAGATTTACACCTAAAGCTCCACGGCCTTTCATACCTACGTCACAGACCTTAGCACTGGAAGAAAACCAAGACGCCTCTACTGTGGAGCCTGTGCATAGACGAAGAAGTGGTCGCTTGAACAAGACAAAGAGCTACTGCATGGTTTAAAACCAGGGAAAGTATAAGTCAAGAGTGTATCCTTCCAGCGCATCTGCATGCTGAGCAAATAATCTGAGAACTTGAACTATCTGAAGAAGATTGTGTCATCAGGTATGGAGAACAACTCATCAGCAACATATGATATACAGATGGCATAACTTACTTGCAGAAAACAAAGATGACTTGAATTGCTTAATGAAGATGATCAAAGATTCTAGCCTTCAGTATGAATTAGGCTTCACTATCAAGCAAATAAAAAATTCTCAGAACTGAGCCAGTAAACAATATTATGATCTATAGGAGGAAAGATTTAAAGTTGTCAAGAAGTTCATCTCACCTGGATCCACACGGAGTCAACACTCATGGAATTAGCCATCAAGAAATCAAATGGTGTATTGCAATGGGCAAATCTGCTAAAAAGATCTCTTTCAAGAACTTAAAGAACAAGACTTTATTTTTTAAAGAGTAAGGTGTCTCTAGGAAGCAGCCATGTTGTTCCTGGTTGGCTCCTCCCAGGGTCTTGTGAAGTTCTCCTTGCCAGAAGGAAGGAGCATGGTGGTGTGAGCTAAGGAATCATGGCAAGCTTTTGGAGTCGACTGCTTCTCCTGGCATGTCTACGACTTTACGGCATCAAACAACAATAACAATGACGACGACAAAGAGAGAGCTATGTTGGCCTAGTGGAAAGGACACTATGCTACCTAGCCGAAGGTGGGTGATTTTCATCTGTGGCCCTCGGCCGGGTTCAAATTGTTTTCCTGTCAAACATTCTTCTAGGTGGTATAGCACTGGTCTGTGCTTTGCTGTACGGAGGTAACGCATGGTTGCTGTGATGCTGAAGCCTGTGACAGTGATGTGCCAGTAGTGGTAATGGGTACCAATGGTGGACATTACTGGCTGGAGCTTCCCAACTAAATCAGCCTGGAAGCAGGAGCGGCATCCACTTCCAAAATGGCTTGCCTCCAGAAACTCTATGTACGAACAGTGCTCAGGCTGTTAGTTCATAGGGTCGCTATGAGTCGTCTACAACTTGACGGCACCAAACAACAACAATAACAAGGTGTTTCTGATTCAAACCATGATGTCTTTAATCTCTTTATATACATTTTTAAAGAAGTTAAATGATGAATAAAAAGAATCAAAGAAGAATTGATATCTTTGAATTGTAATATTAGCAAAGAATGTTGACTATAGCATGGACTACTAAAAGAACATGTCTGCCTTCAAAATCATGCAGCTGGAGTCTTCCTTAGAAGAAAGAATGGTGAAACTGTCTCACGTACTTTGGACATGTTATCAAGAGAGGATAGTCCGTGGAGAGGGACAGTATGTTTGGAAAATAAGGGGAAAAAATAAGAAGTCAGTAAAAAAAGACAAAGACTCTTAACCAGATGGATTGACACAGCGATTCTAAGAATGAATTTGAGCCTAGCCAAAATTATAAGAATGACACAGGACCAGGCAGGGTTTCCTTCACAGAGTTGTTATGAGTTGAAGCTGACTTGATGGTATCTAAAAACAGCAGCAGCAGAAATGAGTCTAACGACACCAAATGGTTAAAGCATTCAGCTATATTTTCTACACTCTTCTCCTGCATGTGGAATACAAAGAGTAGCACTCTCTGGTGTGAAGATTGATCAGCTCCCTGCCACACAAACCCTCATACTCTGGTTCTTGTATTTGTTAAATGAAGACCTATTAAGACTTAGGAGGACTTACTAGGTCATTTGATGTAAGAAGATCAATGACACCACAACAAGATAAAGGTAAACAATCCAATTGAAAAATGGGCACAGGATATGAACAGACACTTCACCAAGAAGACATTCAGATGGCTAGCAAGCACATGAAGAAATGTTTGAAATCCCTAGCTCTAAGAGAGATGCAATTCAAAACAGCTATGAGACATCATCTCACTCCAGTCAGAACAGCAAAATTTAACAGAAGAGCAAGCAACAAATGCTGGTGAGGTTGTGGAGAAAATGGAACCCTGATTCACTGTTGGTGGGAGTGTAAAATGGTGCAATCACTGTGGAAGGCTGTAGGGTGCTTTCTCAAAAAGGTGCAAATAGAGATACCATTTGACCCAGCAATTCCACTACTGGGAATACACTCCAAAGAGACCGTAAATGTCACCCAAGCAGATATATGTGCGCCCATGTTTATAGCGGTGTTGTTCACAATAGTAAGGAGCTGGAAATAATCTAAGTGCCCATCAACAAACGAATGGATAGACAAGGTGTGGTATATTCACACAATGGAATGCTACGCTGCATTGAAAAACAAGGATCTCATGCAATATTATTCACTATGCTGAGTGAAATATCTCAGTCACAAAGGGACAATTAGTGCATAGTGCCACTGCTGTAAAACAGGACTGACCTCGGGGTTTGGGGGAGACTGAGAAAGATGGGATAAATAATGTAAACTGCATTGAAACAGATGAGGGAGAAAACGATTTAAAAGAGATATGTGATTAGGTATTATTATCATGATAGGAGTCCAGGATGAAGGCTTCATAATGGAGTGGACCTGGGGGGAAGGATTGTAAAACAATGGGGGAACTTTTCTTTTACTTTTCAAAGAGAAGAGTGCACTGGTGGGGGTGGCAGGGAGAAAACTGCAACAATGAATGAATGGAAATCCAAAGTCTGTATAAATTTTCATAAAAATTAATAAAAAAAGATTTTAAAAAAAGATCAATGAAGCCTCAGCCTTGGGGAGTTATTATATTTTAATGTCTTCTCAGACTTTACCCTCACCTGCTTGGGTGCCAATATTCCCATCTTAAATCTAGGCCAAAAGAAAATATGCCACAAAATAATTATAAGCAGCAACTAACAAAACTCATTCTGAAGCACATTATCACAGTACAAAGAGTTATCTAACTACTAACAGTAAAACAACAAGCAACTAGGCATCTAACTCACCCCATTTGACTCACAGTCACACTTTCTAGTAATATGGAGTGAAAGTGAGGAGCACCAGAACCAGGAAGTGCCTGACAGCAACACCAGAGCAAAGAGCTGACGACTGAGAAGCAATCACTTTACAAAATCATTTGCTGAAACCCTTTGCTCTGCTATTCTTCAACATCTGATTTCCCAAGGAATCTTTGGTAATTGTTTCTGGATTACACACCCTGGAAAGTTGGAAAGACCTCCCTTAAGCAATTTAAGTCCATTTGCTTCAGCTCTGTCATCAATGGGAATGGAAAAGAGCTATTAACATGCATGCCCCCTGCCCGACCCATACAGTAATAACTTTTCTGACTGGTTGAATTGAGACAGTTCTTTTGTAGGTGTTTCTCAAAGCTCATCACATTTCCTCATCAAAGAGACTTTTCCCCCTACTGGAGTTAAAACCTCGAAGAGTCCTTAGGTGGTGTAACAGCCAGTTATCTGCTAACAGGAAGTTTGGTGGTTCAGGTCTACTGAGAGGCATCAGTCGGGAAGAAAAGCTTGATGATCAACTTACAAAAAATCTGCTCTTCCAACCCTGAGGTGCACAATTCTCCTCTGGCACGTATGGGGTCATTGGGCGTCAAATTCAACTTACCAGTAACTGCTTTGGTTTTGTTTTGTAAAATAATCAATTTAAAATTTTAAAAAATTAAATAAATAAGAAGAAAAAAATAATTCCGAATTGTAGACCTATCCAGTATCTTAGATATCAGTAATAACCAAACTTTTTAATTTTGCATGTGAGAAGACTGGATGCTGTGTAAAATTACCCAACTGTTGACTTGGAAAACAAAGCACTGTAAAAATGGTGTAAGAAATCTCGATAATAATATATTGTTGAATAATATTTAACTTATGCTAATTTTGTATTTTTTGCATTCATCACAGACTACATCCTTATATTTGTACGGTATTTTGATATTTATTTTGAACATAAGCATTCCTCCCCCTTTTTGTATAATAGTTGTTTACCTTTCCTCTGTTCAGAGAACTCATTTTCCCTCAATTAAACACAATCCTGCACATTCACATCAACTTCTCTAATTCAAGAGGTTCTACTGAATTCTAATTCCACTTTACTTCATCTAACATTAATGGAGCAGCTTCTCAGAGCTAAGTCTTATGACATAGCATCTAATTTGATCCTGAGAACAGCCCAGTGTTGGCACTGTTAATCACATATTATTTGTTGGCACTGTTAATCACATATTATTGTTGTATGTGTCAGCAAGTCACCTGTGACAGATATTGACCCTACGTACAATAGCTCTGAACTCCGCTCTATCTTGAGTCAGTCTCACTGTCTCTGACATGACTACCCACATTACCTCGGCTTCTATATCAATCCATTTCTTCTGGGGTCTTCCTCAACTGCATTGTCCCTCTACACTTCCAAGCATGATGTCCTCCACCAGGGGATGGTCCCTGCTGGCAACACACCCAAAGTATGACAGATGGAGCTTCAAAATCCTTGTCTCCAAGAAGCAGCCTGGTTTCACCCCTCTAGGATAAACCTGTTTGCTCTCTCGGCAGTCCATGGTGTGTTCAGTACTCTTTTTCAGCACCACAACTCAAAAGCATCAATTCTTCTTCTGTTATCTTTGGTTATTGTCCAGCTCTCTGATAAATAGCAAATAATTGTGATGATCATAGCCTGGATCAGGCACAACTTAAGTCTCCAAACTGATATCGCTGCTCTTCAGTACTCTAGAGAGGTCCCTGACAGCAAGCTTTCCTGATGCAATTCATCTTTTGATTTCATGGTACCAAGAGTGTTGATTGTGGAGCCAAGGAAGCTGAAATAGTTAAAACTTCAATATCTTCTCCATTTATCATGATGCTACCATTTCACCCAGTGGTGAGGATCTTTGTCTTCTTGATGTTGATTCTCAATGCATACTGAAGACTACAGTCCTTGACTTTCTGCAACAAATGCTTCAGGTCCTCCTCAGTTTCAGCAAGCAAGGTTGTGTCATCCTTATAACACAGCTTGTAGATGGGTCTTCCTCCAATCCTATTATCACATCCCTCCTCATAAAGTCCAGCTTCCTGAATGATCTAGTTTGCATAGAGATAGAAAATGTATGGAGATAGGACACATCCATGACACACTCCTTTCCTGGTTTGGAAATATGCAGTGTTTCCTTGCTCTGTTCTTATGACTGCTTCCTAGTCCAAGTATAGGTTTCACATAAGCACAATCAAGTATTCTGGGATTCCCAATCTTCTCAAGGTTGTTGTGATCTACACAGTCCTAAGTCTTTGCATAGTCAATGAAATACAGATAGACATTCCTCTGTTATTCTTTACTTTCAGCCAAGACTCAAGTGACATAGGCAATAATGTTTCCAGTGCCTCAGCCTCTTCTAAACCCAGGTTTGTCTGGTAGTTCTCAGTTGATGTACCGTTCCAGTCATTGTTGGATAATCTTCACAGAATTTTGCTTGTGTGTGATATCAGTGATATTTTTCAATAATTTCCACATTCTGCTGGGTTACCCTTTTATAGAATAGAAACAAATATTAATCTCTTTCAGTCATCTGGCCAGGTACTTGTCTCCCACATCCCTTGGCAGAAGTTGGTGAACATGTCCAAGGCAGCATCTGTCTGTTGTAATATGTCAGTTGCTATTCCATCAATTTCCTGGGGCCTTGTTTTATGCCAGTTCATTCAGAGCAGCTTAAATTTCCTCCTTCATCACCACTACCTCTTGTTCATATGTTATTTCATGAAATTCTTCTGTGTCAGCCAATTCTTTGTGGTGCTGTAACTCTGTGTACTCCTGCCATTTTCTTTTAATGTTTCCTGGATCATTCATTATCCTTCCCATAGCATCCTTAAGTATTGCAACTCGAGGCTAGAATTTGTTCCTTAATTACTTCAGCTTAAGAACTGCTGAGCAAGGCCAGTTCTTTTCATTTTCCAAGTAGAGCTCCTTGCACATTTCATTATAATGCTTGGCCTTGTCTTCCTGAGCTGCCCTTGGAAATATTCTCTTTGGCTCCTTAACTTCCTACTGCCTTCCCTTTGCTTTGGCTTCTCAGTGCTGTAATGCAATATTCAGAGTCTCTACTGAGACCCATCTTGGTCTTTTCTTTCTCCTCTGTCTTTGCAATGATTTTTTTTGCATTCTTCATGGATGATGTTCTTTATATCCTCCTAAAGCTCATCTGGTCTTCATTCCTTAGTGTTCAAGCCCTCAAACTTATTCCTGGGATGATTTTTAAATTCATTTGAGATAAACTCAAGGTCAAATTTTGGTTCTTGTGGATTTGATTTTCTTTTTTTTTTCAGCTTTAATTTGAACTTGCATATGAATAGTTGATGGTCTGTTCCACAGTCAGCACTTGGCTTATTTTTCATAGATGATATTGAGATTCTTCAGAGATTAAAAAATATTAAAGAGGAAAAGGAAAGGCATGGCACAGATCTAACATGGTCTGCTTAGACCTGAGTCTCCTGATTTGGATCCACATAGTCTATGACTTCTCACATGATGTCAGTTATCTTACCTAATGTTTTTTAAAAGTAAATCAGGGAACAATGTTCATTCTCTAATGGCCCCACTATAGGTGTAAATCTTATGTGGCATAACTACCCTGAGAACAGAAGATATCATTTGGTTATTATACTCTTCCAGCTGAAAATTATAACTTTTACATTCCCCAGAAACAACTAATCACCTTTAGTCAGAACTAACCCTTAGCTGACCCTCCAGTGGTTTTTCAGAGTCTAAACATCACACAGGAGGAAATGGCTTAATTTATTCCCATGGAGCAGTTGACAAATTCAAACCTAGCCTGCTGAAAGTCAAAGACCACAACCTTCAGTATAAACTACATTTTTACATAGAGAAATCAAGCATCTTCACAATTGCATCTTTATCCAACATTGTGATAAACAAGGGAAAAAATTAAGTTGTCAAAGATTTTATTTTCTCTAGATCTATGTAATCAATGCCCATGGAAGCAGCAACAAAGAACTCAAGGGAAATAGTGCATTGGGAAAATCTGCTAAGAGAGATCCATTTAAAGTTTTAGAAAGCAAAGATGGCGATCTTAATGACTAAAGCACAACTGATCAAAGAAATACTTTAAGTCATTGCACATATGTGCAAAAGCTGGACAACAAACAAGGAAAATAGAAGAAAAATCGATGTTGAATTATAGTGTTGGTGAATAATATTGAGCATGCCATGAACTACCAGAAGAATGCACAAGTCATGGTGCAACCACTATTGAAGGCAGTATGGAGCTTTCTCAAAAAGTTGGAAGTAGAAATACCATTTGACCCAGCAGTTCCACTACTGGGAATATATTCTAAAGAAATCATAGCTGCCACCCAAGCAGATATATGCACACCCATGTTTACTGCAGCTTTGTTAAGAGTTGGAAACAAGTGCCCATCAATAAATGAATGGATAGAGAAGCTGTGGCATATTCACACAATGCAATATTATGCAGCACTGAAAAACAATGAAATATTATACAAAATGGGTGACCCTGGAGGATATTATGCTGAGGGAAATATCTCAGCCACAAAAAGATAAATACTGCATAATTCCACTGTTATAGAACAGGACAGATATGGGAGTTGAGGGGACACTAACAAAAGAGGAGATAAATAATATACACAACATTGAAACAGACCAAGGAGAGAACTGTATAAAAGGAATATATGATTAGGTATTATTGGCATGACAGGAGTCCAGAATATGAGTTGTTAAGGAGCGCTGGTGGCCTAGTGGCAAGAAGTTGCACTGTAATCCCACAGGTGCATGGTTCAAATCCACCAGATGCTCTGCTGGAGAAGGAGGGACAATCTCCTCCTGTATCAGTCAGATATGATTTAACAGTACACACACACACAAATAATAAAATTTTAAGTATTTTTTTAAAAGACTTGCATAGTAAAGTGGTCTGGGGGTGGGGGGTCTGTACAACAATGAAATAATTCTTTTTTTCAAAGAAAAAAGTAAACTAGGGGCTGGGAAGGACAGGGAGGAAAATGTGCAACAATGAATAAATGGAAATCCAAGTGCCAAACTTTCATTAAAATCTAAAAACAAAATAAAACACAACAGAATGCACAAGTCTGTATCAGAAGTGCAGCCA
>NW_006399781.1:14184387-14186248 GCF_000299155.1 Elephantulus edwardii
AAAGAAGTTCAGCCAGAATGCTCCTTAGAAAGTAGATGGTGATACTTTAATCCTTATGCTTTGGACGTGCTATGAGGAAGAACAGTCCCTGGAAGAGGGCATTATGCATGCTAAAGCAGAGAAGACCAGCGTAATTGAGGAAGAACATCAACAATGCGGATTAACACAGTGACCGAAATAATCAGATCAGATTATAAAGATGGACAAGGACTGGGCAGTGTCTTACTCTGTTGTCACTCAGGGGTTTGGAAGAGACCTGATGCACCTAACAGGAACAGGGATAGGAGGAAATGTTTTGGGGAAGCACAGGGCACACCAAAGCCTGGACAAAGAAGGAGCTATCAGTTTAGGGGTGAAGAGATTATGGGGCGGACAAAAAGAGTTTAGAGTAGTGTTCTTGGGGTCATCCAATGACTAAGATTCAAACAGGAAGATGTTGAGGTAAAAAAAAAAAACCAACTGGGTCAGAGTTTAAGAACAGAATCCAGCAAGAGGAGAAAGGGCTTGGGAAAAGGGATGAAATAAGGAATATTTGAAGGGGCTAGTCCATTATGGGGGCATAGTGCATGCATTATGTGTTTAGCTGCTAACGCAAAGGTTGGAAGTTCAAACCCACCAGCTACTTAATAATAGAAACATGGGCAGTTTCCTCTAGTAAAGATATACAACTCTGTAAGCCCAGTGGAGGTTACCATGAGTCAGGATCAACAGGAAAGGATTTGGTTATAGATTTGGGGAAGGAGTTGGGACTAATCAACTGACAAAAGTGTCACTGTGTATCTGAAGAGAGATCAAGTCAATGATAAATGAGACTTGTTCTGTGAAGTTAAAACACTAGAAAGCCACAGTCAACAGAGACACTCATCTTTTCTAGCAACAAGACCTTATCTGTAAAGACATCTCTTTCCCTTCAAGTGCCATAAAACGCATCAGGAAATATATTTAGGTAGAAGTCAAGTGAAGTGACCACTTCTCCTATGAGCTGTGTTGAAGAAGGTGCATGCTGTGGTAATAGGTTTAGATAAAGCTCAAGGGCTTTTGAACTTTCAAGAGTCAAAAATTTCATGAAGCCAATCGGTCGTGGATGCACAAAGGAAGTCCTCTTTCAAACTCATCAATCACCAAAGACAGACTTCATGTCCTCACAAAACCAAGCCAGCAATGCTCGGAGCTCTGTAAGGAGGAGTTAACATCTACCCCAGAATAACATCCATTATTCTATAGGTTGAAAAACAACCTTGCTTGCTGAAAGTGAAATGGACTTGAGTGCTCGCTTCAGCAGCACATATACTAAAACTGGAACAATACTGACAAGATTAGCATGGCCCCTGTGCAAGGATGACATGCAAATTCATGAAGCGTTTCATATTTTAAAAAAAAGAAAGAGAGAGATGAGGACTTGAAACACTTGTTGCAAACAAACACTCATCTCATATGAGAAGACTACAGCCTTCAATATATATTATATCTCAAGATCAAGAAAACAAAGGCAATGTGCATCACGATAAATAAAGATTGGAGCTGTCAATAATTTTATCTCCCTTGGATCCACAATCTACACCATCTGAACCATCAGTCAAGAAGTGAAAAGATGTATTACATTGGGAAAGTTTGCTTTCAGGGACCTCTCCAAACTACTGAAGAGCAATGATGTCCATTTAAAGACTAAGATGTACCTGAGTCAAGTCATGATATTTTAAATCACCTACTATTCATCTGTTATTCGAACATTTAATTGTGCTAATGCGAAACCTATACTTGGACCAAGAGACAGTCGTCAGAACAGAGCAGGGCAACAATGAATGGTTCAAAATTGGGAAGGGTGTGCGCCAGGGATGTGTCCTATCTCCATACCTTTTCA
>NW_006399781.1:14188939-14201513 GCF_000299155.1 Elephantulus edwardii
TAAAAAGATCTGTTTTTCATAGGGTTTCTATGGTTCATACTCCATCCAGTGGCACTTAAAAACAAAACATCACACTGGAACTTGACAAGAGTTATTTTATATAGTTAATTCCCACTACTTCTATCAATCCATTTAAAAAAGAAAATCTCTTCCCTTCCCTCTCTCATCTCAATCAATTTTCAGTCCCCTGGCCTAGTGAATAAGGCGGTTTGAGTCCACCAGCTGTGCCTTGAGAGAAAGATGAGCAGTCTCTTCCTGTGCGATTTACAGCCTCAAAAAACCTGGTAGCTGCCTGGGGGATCCATTACCACTTCTTGGTGATGACTTGTTTGACTTGATTTGTAGTGCTTAACATGTGCATTGTTTAGCAAATTCATTTTACTTTGATTAAATACACTGCGTGTGTATATTTATTTAGTGTCTCAAACAGTGGTAATTTTGAAATAATCAGTTACTTGTTTTCAGTGCTGTTTTATCTTACCAAGTATCCACAAAATCTTGATCTCCTGAAAGTTTGTGGCGTTGAGAGCACAGTTACTCAGGATAGGACCTGGACAGGGGAATAGTAGCCCGAGGTCTCTCTGTGTGGCCTCCTGAGAAGCCTCTGAGAAGGCCTATCATCTGACTTCTGCTCCAGTGCTCTTCACACCTCCACCAGGGACCTCCCAGGGTGACTCAGGGTGTTTGACCATTGCCACAGTTTTCTGAGGAGGAAGCCACGCCACTGA
The DNA here is from genome assembly GCF_000299155.1 of Elephantulus edwardii. Classification (NCBI taxonomy): domain Eukaryota; kingdom Metazoa; phylum Chordata; class Mammalia; order Macroscelidea; family Macroscelididae; genus Elephantulus; species Elephantulus edwardii. The sequence goes on from NW_006399781.1 coordinate 14,189,668, forward strand.
AAGATCAGGTAATTGGGCCTAAGGTCACAGAGTCAGGGAGTGCAGGGCCAAATTAGCTTTGAATTTGTGGTGCAGAACTTTTGAAACTCACCTTTGGAAACATAAAGGGATTTTGTCAAGGTTTTTTTTAAAAACAGTAATCACTGAGTCCTTACTCTGTCACTCTGGAAACTACAGTACATTTCTAACTATTAATAACAGGGCAAAGAATGAAAACCAGATGCATTTCTTAAAGGTAGTGACCTTTCCCATTTGCCTTGGACTTGTCATTTACAGAAGGCACTTTGGCCAGATTATTAAATATTGGCATCATCTTTCCAAATATCTCATTATTTGTTGTCACTCAAGTGAATATTGGGTAGTACTCTCTAGTAAGAACCAAAAGGAAAGGAATGTTACAATTCATTAAACAAACAGAAAGCCCTCATCTTCTGGTCACTTGTTTGAAATTCCCCTTGCTTTCAGGTATCTGGTTTCTTATGTTCTGAAAATACTCGGACTTTCCCACCTGTAATCTTTTTTCCTGTCATTGCCTCAACCTGGAAGGTTCTCTGTCCTCATTCTCCATCCATCAAAATCTCGTCATATGCCTTTGAGTCAATTCATCCTTGTATCCTCATCCTACAGGACAGAGTAGAACAGCCCCCTCGGGGCTTCTGGGAAACAGATCTTCACGTCTTTTCTCCACAGAAGGTGCTGGTGGGTTGAGACTGCCAACATTTGTTAGCACCTAAGCACTTAACAATCATGCTACCAGGGCTCCACTCAAGATCTTACTCATTCTTTAAAGACTTCTTCATATGTCATCCAGTTGTTGTTGTTAAATGTCATTGAGTTCTTAGTGACCCTAAGAACGAAAGTCCTGGACATCTCCTGTATAACTTTCAACCTTTCTCCAGGTTCATAGGGTTTCCAGAGGCAAGCTATTATGGAAGTGGATGCCACTCCTGCTTCCAAGCTTGTTTAATTGGGGAGCTCCACCAAACACCGTCCACCATGGGTAACCATTAACCCATTTGACACATCAGTGTCACAGTGTTCAGCTTCACAGCGACCACAAGTTACCTCTGTACAGCAAATGGACACACCAGGGTTACACGACATAGGAAATCTTTTCTCTCCCTCTTATTTCATTAAGTCTTTTTGAGTGGATTTTCATTATTATTATTACTACTACTATTACATGTCTGTCTCTTCTACTCTGATGACTTGATGGTCTAAATCAAGCTGGATTCTTGTGGGCTGGGTGCAGTCGCCAACTCTTAGTATGCACTTGACATATGTTTACTGCATGAATCAAATTACCATCAAATGCCATTTCCCCTTTTTCCTTTTCTTATCAGACATTCAAAGATATTCAACATCACAAATGCCTTCCTGCTTACAATCTGTACCTCCTTTTCCACAGCTATTCCATAAGGGGTAAGCAAGCTGCCACTGTTATAAAACATTTGCCTGGGATTGCTAGAAACCCTGAACAGTTCGCTAGTTCTGTTAAATCATAAGGGTGGGTGGCATGGTTGGTTTTTTTTTCTGATTACTATTCAGCATAATCTTTTCTCCTTGTTAAGCACAAAGGAGAATGAATGCTCATAAATCAGAAGTCTCTGAATGTCAGAGACACAAGGGGGGGCAGATCTAGTAATCCATCCCACCTCCTTTTCTTAAACAACAAGGAAATGGAGTCTTAGAAAGGATAACTTTCTTGCCTACAGTCAGAAAATTCCTAGCATGCCAGAACAAAGTTGAATATCTTCTTTCAGGCTAATATTTTCCCAGGAATTTCCTGACACTTCCAAGGCCCTTGATAAATGAAGAGCGTAGGCCATATACTGGGTAATTTTTTGAGCTGCTAACCAAAAGATTAACAGTTCAAATCCACCAGTCACTCCAAGAGACAAAGGTGAGCTATGAATTTCCACTAAGACATGAATTCAAAGCTCAAACTCACTGTCCTCAAGTCAAAACCAACTCATAGCTTACCCCCCCCAGCAGATTTTCAGAAGGCTGTAAATTTCAAGGATTGTAAATTTCAATTTGAGCTCTCTTGGAGCTACTGGTGGATTTGAACTGCTAAAGAGCAGCCAATGTTGAATTAGCAGCACAACTTCCCTTGGATTACCCTTCCAAGGGTATACAGCCTGAGAAACCCAAAGGAGAGTGGCTTTGAGTTGATATTGACTTGATGGCTGTGGGCTTGGTAAGTTAAGTCTGATTAACCCTGGGTCCTGCTGCCCCATTGCTCTTTGAATAGCCATGCCCAGAACAAAAGCTTTCTTTCCTTCTGTCAGCCGTGTAGGTACCCCACTCTAGCCCCAGATTGTTCTTCTGTTACCATGAAAGGCCTTTTATCAGGTTTTAGATCTGTTGTTGTTGTTATGTGTCATCAAGTCCCTTGCAATTCATAGCGACCCAATGTACAACAGCTCTGAACCCTGCTCTATTTTGAGCCAACATTATTGTTTCTGGCACACTTATCCCCATTACCTCAGTCATTGAGTCAATCCATCTCATTGAGGTTCTTCCTCTCTCACACTGTCCCTCTACCCTCCCAAACATGATAGCCCTCTCTAAGGACTGGACCCTCTTTGCAACATGCCCAAAGTACGTCAGAGATTCAGAATCCTTGCCTCCAAGGAGCAGCCTGGTTTCACATTTTCCATGATGAACCTCTTTGTTCTCCTAGTAGTCTATGCTATATTCAATACTCTTCTCCAGCACCACAGCTAGGCATCAATTCCTCTTCTATCACCCTTTGTCATTGCCCAGCTGTTTGATACTTAGCAAGTGACTGCAAAGACCATCGCCCAGATTAGGTGAACCTTAGTCTCTAGACTGACATCATTGGTCTTCAGTACTCTGGAGAGGTCCCTGACAGCAGATTTTCCCAATGAAGCTCATCTTTTGATTTTCCAGCTGTGGTATCCAGAGTGTTGACTGTGGAGCAAAGCAAGCTGAAACTTTTAACAATCTATATCTCCTTGCTGTCCATCATGATGCTGCCAGTCAGCCCATTGGTGAGACTCTTTGTTTTTCTAATGTTGAACTTCAACACATATTGAAGGATGCAGTCTTTGACCTTCTGCAACAAATGCCTCAGGTCTTTCTCCGTTTCAGTAAGCAAGGTTGTGTCATCTGCATAACACAGGTTGTTGATGAGTCTTCCCCTAGTCCTGAAGCCACATTCCTCCTCATAGAGCCCAGCCTCCAGGATAATCTGTTCTGCATATAGATTGAAAAGGTATGGAGATAGGCTGCATCTCTGGCTCACATCTTTCCTGATTTTTAACCATGCAGTATTTCCTTGCTCTGTTTTGATGACTGCCTCCTGGCCGAGTAAAGTTTTCACATAAGCACAATCAAGTGTTCTGGGATTCCCATTCTTCTCAGAGTCAGCCATAGTTTGTTATGATCCATACAGTCAAAAGCCTTTGCATAGACAATGAAACACAGACAGACATTTCTCTGGTACTCTGCTTTCAGCCAAGATCCCTTTAACAATCGCTATAATGCCCCTAGTGCCACAGCCTCTTCTAAACCTAGCCTGCACATCTGGCAGTTCTCTGTTTTAGATCTAGTAACTCAGTTTTTTCCTAGCAAATTTATGAGGCAAGTATCACTGTTCTTACCATTTTGCAAAGATGGAACTGGAAGCATAAGTAGGCTACATCATTTTTCCAAGATCACATGGTCCATAAGTGGTAGACCTGGCAGTCATAGATTAGAGGGAACAAAAACAGGGGATGAATTTAGGCCTTCAAGCTCAGGGAGGGCCCTGCTCTTTCACTTCCATTCCATTCTCGGAGGAGGTGACACCACTAGTTTCCAAACTGGTGAGATTGGTTTTTACCCTAGAGAATAATTTCCTAGGGCAATTAGAGCTTTAAAGGTTGAATCTTCTGGTATGGCATTTTTCCTTTTTCTCTATTAAAAATCATAAGCAATTTCACTATTTTTTTTAAAGTAAAGTAAGTATTCACATTTCTTTGCTATAAAATTTTTACCTTTGGGCAGAGTTTCTACAGAAAAATTCAGTAGCAAAGGAAAATTTCTTGCAGAGTAACAGTAAGTAATAACAACTGCAAAGAGGAATTTTGCAACTAGCAAGACAGGCGGCTGTTACCACAAGTGCTCAACTTTACAGCTATAGTAACTTCAAAACAAGTGTGTTAGTCAGATTTAAGAGTGATTTTTGCACCAGCTTTGAATACAGACTTTCTTGAAGAAATAATGTTCAAGATAAGCAAAAGTGCCGAAAGACAGAAGATAGCATCTTTACATTTGAGTTATAAATGCTAGCTATTAGAATATTTGTTTTTTAATTGATAAATGTTCCTAGCTTTGAGTGAGGAAATTCAGAAGGAAAGCTGGGAAGGAAGATAAAAATTGAGAAGAAAGAAGAACATAAAAAAGATGACAGAGAAGAAGGAGAAGGTATAAAATAAAAATTAAAAAGGAGAGGTAGAAATAGAAAGCCTTCACACACACACACACACACACACACACACACACACTCCTCACTAAATGCTGCTTTCTCCTCAGTCCATTCAAAGTCCTCTGGAAGTCTCAGCCACTGCAAGGATAAATGCTATTTTCCAGTTATATGGCTAACTCTGGGCTTTGTACTCTTCAATACATGAATAAACACACAAAGCTAACACAGGGAAAGATTAATATCTAGAATTACCCAAAAGAATGTTTAGTGTGTTTATTTGAAAACTTCAGCGGTGTGAGTTGCAGCTTATAAAACACCTACATTATTCTGTGTGCTTGATGAATTCTTCCCACGGAGCTACTACAATGGTGCACTAGTGTCCCAAGGCCAGGCTCCCAGGAGGTGGCTCCATGCTGGCAGGACTAGCCCTATGTAAACTCAGCACTTCCCGTGGCTGCTCCTTTTAGGAACAGGGCATAGACAGAGGGTCCGTTTCCTATTGGAATCAACAAGGGGAGACAAGAAAAAAACCCAAACAACCCAGATTCTCAGTGAAAAGTAGGGTTTGAAATATCACTTCCCTTCTTGTATCTCAGGTAAATGCAGGGGCCTGGCCAGATGATCCCTAGGTCCTCTTTCAGTTCAAATATTCAATGTTGCTTCTTTTTAGTTCCTTAGTTACCATCTAGTTCTGGCTCATGACAATAACCCTGTATCCAACTGAACAAAGCCCTACTCCATTCTATACCATCCTCAGAAAGGTCGCTGTGCTTCAATCCATTGTTTCAGTCACTGAAACAATCTATCTCATTAATAGACTTTCTTAGTTTCATTGATTCTCTACTTTAACAAGCATGACATCTTTAAATCACATGTTTAATGCATTTTCCCATCTAGAATGTGACCAGGTTGGACTAAATGACTTCTAAATGCCCCTCAAACTAGGAGACTTTGTGACATTGTGGCTGTATGACTCAACTAGGGTGCACTAACTGGTGTAGAATACAGTGATGCCTCAGTGTAATTTCCATGGGAGAAATCTGGATTTGATTTGAAAGTCATGTGTCTCATGTGCAACCACTACTCGTGTCTTGCAGAATACAAGATCAATATACAAAAATCTGTAAGACTGCTCTACAGTAACAGAAAGAAAACAGAGAAGGACACTAGGAAAGCAGTGCCGTATACAATATACAATAGACAACCACAAATTGAGATGCTAGAGAATAAACCTAACTAGAGACAAAAAGGATGCTTTTAAAGAAAACTACCAAACACTCTTGTGAGAAACAGTAAGAACAGGGACCAGACAAGGATGCCCATTGTCACCAGTCCTATTCAATTTTGTGCTGGAAGTACTTGCTAGAGCAATATGGCAAGAGGAGAAAAAAAGAGGCATCCAGATCAGCAAAGAAGTGATAAATGTTGCTATTAGCAGATGATATGATATTGTACACAGAAAACTGAAAGGGTTAAAAAAAAAGAAAAATAACTGTTACAGCTGGTAGACCAATTAGTAGAGAGGCAGGATACAAGAGCAATATACAGCAGTCAGTGAGATTCCTCTACAATTACAAAGAGGACACAGAGAAGGTAACTAAAAAAAGTGATACCATTTACAATAGCCAACTATAAACGGATATAGATACTTAGGAATTAACCTAAGTAGAGGCACAAAAGACCTTTACAGAGAAAACTACAAGAAACAATAAAAGAAATAAACAATAAATAATAAATGAATATACAATATATAATAAACAATAAATGAAAATGTTCCCTGTTCATGGATAGGAAGACTCAATATGCTGAAAAAGACAATACTACCAAAAGTAATCTACGTGTTTAATGAAATCCCAATAGAGATACCAAGTTCCTTGTTCAAAGAGATAGAAAACGCAGCTGGCAAGTTTATTTGGAAAGGAAAGAGACTCTGAATAAGCATAGCATTTCTGAAAAACAAGAATGAAGTGGGAAGCATATAAGTCCCTGATCTCAAAACCCATTCTACAGCTGTAATAAACAAAATAGCATGGTAGTGGTATAATGACAGGCATACAGACAAATGGAACAGAATTGAGAACCCAGATATTAACCCATCTATCTACTGATATCTCCTGGCAAACTGATATTTGACAAGAAAATAAAACCTATCAAATGGTGAAATGACAACCTTTTCAACAAATAATGCTGTCCAAGTTGACTTCTACCTGTAGAAAACTGAAGCCTAATCCACACCTCGTGCCATATACAAAAATCAACTCAAGGTGGATTAGAAACCTAGGGGTAAAGCCCTTATGGATAAAGACCGTAAGAGACAAAATGGGACCGAGCTTAGAAGGCCTATTTTTTTTCCATAAAAAGGCTGACAAAACAGCCAGAAATACACAACCAGGAGAGGATAAAATTGATGAATGGGACCCTCTATAGATGAAATCTCTATGTACATAAAAAACTTTTTCCAACAGGATGGAAAGAAAACCTACAGATTGGGAACAAACATTTGGTAATACCATGCCAGACAAGCGTCTTACAAAAGTTTACAGAATCCTACAGGGCCTCCACAAGAAAAAGACTGATAACACAATTACAAAATGAGAAAAACACATGAAAGATTTTTCACAGAGGAAAACATTTGGATGGCCAACAGGCACATGAAGAAATGCTCAAAATTACAGCCAATAAGAGATGAAAATAAAAATCACATGAGATACCCTCTCACTCCAATACCAATGGCAAAGTTTAATAAGATAGCAAATAAGAAATGTTGGAGAGGATGCAGAGAGATAAGCATCTCAAACACTGTTGGTGGGATTGTAAAATGGTACATCCACTCTGAAAGTTAGCTGCACATTTCCTCAAGAAGCTAAACATAGACATTTCATATGACCCAGTTATTCCAGTGGTGTAAATTTACCCCAAGGAAATTAGAACTCAGACATAAATGGGGATTTATACACCAATGTTCATAGCAACATTATTCATAATCACAAGAATGTGGTAACAGTTCAAATGTTAAGCCAAAACAGAATGGATTGAGAAATTGTACATTCACACATTGGAATACTATGCAACACTCAAGAGCAACAATTTTGAAAATTACTACATAACTTCGGAGAGATGGGAGAGCATTATGCTGAGTGAACTAACTCAATCTCATAAGGACAAATACTGCCTCAGACCATTATTGTAGAAATAGAAAGATAACTAATAAAAGTGTATAAGGATCCAAGACAGGGAGGGTGAGAGCAGAGGGGTGAGGAAATCATAAAGCTGCATGGTTTGTTAGGTGGAAGGAGTGGGGGTAAAGAAAATAGAAAAGACCTGGTGGGGATCTGGGAAAACAGGGTGATGGTGGGCATAGTTCAATGGTGAATAATCTTATAAAACAAGAATGAGAAGAATTGTATGAAACACAATGTGACTAAGGACGGTGTGTAACAATATAATGAACTTTGTAAGCCTACCAGTGTAAAATGAAAAGTAAAAATAAAACAAAAATGTCTGAAAGCAAAACTGAAAAAATTTCCTATAAAAATAAAAAAATATGAAAATGAAAGGTGTACACAGAGTCACTGTACTGGAAAGAATTGGCTGACACAAAAGAATTTTACGATATAACATAAGGTTAAGAGGCAATGATGATGAATGAAGAAATTCAAGGTGCACTAAAGGAATTGGCAAAAAATCAAGGTCCTAAGAATTTGATGGGATACAAATTGACATATTTCAACAAAAAGATGTAGCTCTGGGCACGCTCACAAGTTGTGCCAAGAAATCTGGAAGACAATACCTGGCTAACTGATTGGAAGAGATCCATATTTATTCCCATTTAAAGGGGGGGAGGGAAGGTGACACGACAGAGTGTGGAAATTACTGAACAATTTCACTAATATCACAAGCAAGCAAAATCCTCCTGAAGATTATCCACAAACTGGAAGAATTACCAGAAATAAAAGCTGGGTTTAGAAGAGGCCTTGGCCCTAGGGACATTATAACCAGTGTCAGATGGATCTTTCCCAAAAGGAAAGAATACCAAAGGAATGTCTATCTGGGTTTCATTGGCTATGAAAAAGGCATTTGACTGTGTGGGTCACAATAAATTGTGGTTAACATTGAGAAGAATGGGAATCCTAGAACACTTGATTGTACTCATGTGAAACCTATACTTGTACCAGAAAGCAGTGGTCAGATCAGAGCAAGGAAGCACTGCATGGGTCAAAATCAGGAAAAGAATGGATCAGAGATGTGTCCTCTTTCCTTCATTCCTTTTCAATCTATACACTGAACAGATCATTAGACTTTATGAGGAATGGACTTTATGAAGAAGAATGTGCCATCAGGACTAGAGGAAGACTCATCAATAACCTGCATTATGCAGAAGATACAACCTTGCTTGCCTAAACTGAGGAGGACCTAAAATGTTTGCTGCAGAGGTTCAAGGACTGTAGTCTTCAATCTAGATTGAAGCTCAACTTCAAGAAAACAAAGATTCTTACCATTGGGCCAACTGACAACATTGTGACAGATGGAGAAGATATTGAGATTGTTAACAATTTCTTCTTGTTCCACAATCAACATTCTTAGCACAAGCAACAAGGAAATCAAAAGATAAATTGCATTAGGAAAATCTGATGTCAGGGACCTCTCCAGAGTACTGAAGAGCAATGATGTCAGTCTAGAGACTAAGGTGCACCTAATCCAGGCCATGGTCTTCATAATTACTTGCTACGCATCAGAGAGCTGGACAATGACTTTTTTTTTCTTCTCTTCATTAGGGAGAGCCTCACCAGCCTATTTCGTAAGTATACAATCTGGCCAAAGAAAGTGCCCAGATTTAAAGCCCAGAGAAGTCAATCATCTCCTTGGATTTGAGATCCTTTGAAATTCTTATATTCCTTTTGAAGTCCTCAGTTTATACAACACTTAAAAGATCTTAGCTACATATTTCTTTTTTGTTGTTGGGGTTTTTTTTACAATTTTTTTTTATGTTGTTGTGTGTCCACAAATCAGATCTGACTGGCACAGGAGAAGATTGCCCCTCCTTCTCCAGCAGAGCATCTGGTGGATTCAAACCATGCCTTCGGGATTGCAGTGCAGCTTCTTGCAACTCGACTACCAGAGCTCCTGCACATTTCTTTTCATTTGAGGATGAAACATGCAACTTGTTGTCATCACTTCTACGCTCATGGCACATATTAGTCTCTGCCCCACTAAGTCCAGTTGCAGCATCCAAATAATTCTCAAATTGTTGTTTTCGGCTAGTGTCAAGTTGGAACAGACCCAGAGCTGACACTCCACAGAGTTTCAGAGGCAGTTAATTGAATGGAAGGAGATTGTCAATCCTTCTCCTGCAGAGCAGCTGATGGATTTGAAACTTGGTCCTTTGGGCTTACAACACAGCTTCTTACTACTAGGCCACCAGAGTCCTATTTCACTACCAACAATTAGGTATGTGAATTGAAATCCATTTACCAGCCCCAATGTAACCAATCTTTGACAACTTCACTTTGCAGAAAAGTCCCAGAGAGATGGATTTTTCTGCCAAGTTCACACAATTTTATCTAGAATGCTGTGGACTAAAAAGAGTCCTATATTTTTGAGATTGCAGTGCAATTTCTTACCATTAGGCCACCAGAGCTCCTTGTTGTTGTTGTTGTTGTTGTTGTTGTTGTTGTCGTCGTCGTCGTTGTTAGGTGACATTGGATCTAGTAAAAAGTGACCCTGTGAACAGCAGATCTGAACCCTATTCTATCCAGTGCCATCCTCACACTTCCTGACATGCTAAAGCCCGTGACTGCAGTCATTGTGTCAGTCCAAGTCCTTTAAGGTCTTCCTCTCCTTCTCCAACCCTCTGCCTTTCTGAGCATCATATACTTCTCCAAGGAATAACTCCTCCTATCAACATGCCTAAAGTATGTGCGGTGAAGCCGCATCATCTTTGCCTTCAAAGAGCACTCTGGCTGCGCCTTCTCCAAGACATTTATTTGTTCTTTTGATGGTCCATGGGATGTTTAGTGCTCTTCTCCAACACCACAGCTCCCAGGTATCAATTTTCTTCATCATCCTTATTCATTGTCCAGCTCTCAGATGGATAGCAAGTGATCAAAAAGACCACAACCTGAATCAGGTGCATTTTTATTCTCATACTGACATCATTACTCCTCAATAATTTGGAGAGATCCTTAATTGTAGACTTTTCCAATGCAATGTGTCTCCTTATTTAACAACTGCTGGTACCAAGGGGGTTAATTGTGGATCCAAGTAAGATGAATTTGTTGACAGTTTCATTATTTTCTCTGTGTATCATAATGTTGCTTAATGATTCACTGGTAAGAATATTTCTTTTCTTGACATTGAGATGCAATCTATATTGAAGGTTATATTCTTTATATTCTGCAGCAAGTGCTTCAAGTCCTCCTCACTTTCAGAAAGGAAGGTTGTGTCATCTGCATTACGCAGGTTTTTGATGAGCCTTCCGTTGATCTTGATGCCACATTCTTATTCACTGAGTCTAGCTTCCCGAATAATTTGCTCAGCATACTTAGTGAAAGGTGTGGATAGAGAATATAACCCTGACACACTCCCTTCTTCATTTTAAACCATGTAGTGTTCCCTTGCTCTGTTCGTACAACAGCCTCTCACACTAGGTATAGGTTTCACATGAACACAATTAAATGCTCTGGGATTCCCATTCCATTTTGTGTCTTTATAACAAATCTCCCTTGAGTCCTGTATTTTTGTTATTTTGTTTTACGAGGTGCTTGGTGAGAACACACATGCTCAGAACCTTCTATGTGCTAGGCAGGCATTGTAAAAGGAATGCTTAACGTTCAATAACATGCTAATCGCACACTCTTAGGAGGAGAAAAGGATGCCAAATTTGCAGGTTGTGTTTGAGTGTCAACTTGGTTAGGCCATGATTTTCAGTGGCAGTTGTGACAGTTTGGCAATTATAATTTAGCCCTCTATGATGTGGACTGATCTAACATAATCTCCTCCAGGATGAGACATAGTACAAACAACTAATTAGGTGAAAGGAAGTTCCCTGGAGATGTGACCTGCAGCAACTATGTACTGACTTTCTGGCAAAGGTCTCTGGTTTTTTGCTTCTAGATCATCATGCTCTGACCTCCCGTTCTTTGAATTTGAGCCAGTAGCTCATTAGCTTTTGTCAGCTCTGACAGCTACAGGAGTCAGAAACCCCCAGCCTGACATCTGACCCACAGACTTGGGACTTGTCAGGCCCTAAAATGACATGACCCATTTCCTTGAAATATCTTTCTGTATATATCTTTTTTATTATCTGTAAGCTACTTCTTGGAGGCAAGGATTCTGGGGCTTCGTCTGACATACTTTGGACATGTTGCCAGGAGGGACGGGTCCTTGGAGAGGGACATCATGCTTGGGAGGG
>NW_006399781.1:14203423-14216961 GCF_000299155.1 Elephantulus edwardii
ATGAAAATTAATAAAATATAATTATAGAAAAAAAAAAGAAAAGGAAAAAAAAATGGGATCAGGGTCACTTTAGTTATCATTCAGCACTTTGGAGAGATCCTTAACAGTAGACTTTGCAATACATCTTTCCTTTCCTGGCTGCTTATACCACAGTTGTTGATTGCGGATCCAAGCAAGATTAAGTCACTGACAATTTCTATCTCCACCTATCATGATGTTGCCTGGTGGCCCAGTGAGGAGGAGGATTTCTGTATTTTCAATGTTGAGATTTAACCTACATTGAACGCTGTAGTCCTTGATCCTCTGCCACAAGCATTTCAAATCCTCCTCACTTTCAGCATACAAGATTGTGTCATCTGCATAACTCAGGTCGTTGATGACCCTTCCTCAGATCCTGAGATCCTAATGCCACATTCTTTTTCATATAGTCCAGTTTCTTGAATTATTTTGTTCTGCATACAGATTTAAAGATAAGTATATAACTAGATAGGTATTAGACAAAAAGAGAGATAGACTGGTGTGGTACATTCGGCAGAGTTGCTCAGAGAAGCCTGTTCTTCTCTGGATGTTTTAATTCACTATTGGTTCCAAGAGTGAAAGATGGCTAGTGTCCTCTCACTCAGCTTGCAGTCTTGGAGACCTGCTGGAAGGTCAGCTATAACTCAACAGGGATTATATTTATCTATTTGTTGTGTGTCATCTAATTGGAACCAATGAGTAGCTGGCCCGTCAACTACATGCCTATTTGGCCAATAGAACTTCCCTAGTCTCAATCTAAAATCTTCTTACTCTTCTATTGAGGGCACAGCAGAAAAAGCATAATTGTGTAGCTGAAGATCTTTTAGAAATGTCTCACCTCAATGGCCTCTAGATTCTTAAAATTTATCCATGTTAAAAGATTTTTACCCTCATTATTCAGGCTGTGGTCTAATCTTTATATGCCTCTTAGACAAGAGCATCCTTGTCATATAAATCCAAAGATCATTTCTTTGGCTGTTCAGGCCAGCAGAGCTTTGCTCTAAGCCCTGATTCATCGTTCTCAGAGTCAGGCGTTCGTGAAAAGATGCCATTTTATATCTGAGGTCGGAACTCAAATCTTCATTATTGCTTCTGGTGAGATGATATTCTGTTCTCTTTCCTCTGTTCAAGTATATCACATGCCCTAAAGTATGTGCTAATTAATACATCTGTTTATCTTACGGAGCAGTTGAAAAGCATCTATTTAAACTGTGATTCACATTTTGCCTTCCAGCCTGTCTGCAGATTTTTGTGCATGAGTCAAATGCAGAACCTGATTGCACTACTATTTTAAAGACCCAATTAAAAAGGTCATTAAGTGATACTGGTGTGTTTTAGTGTGGGTAATAGATGGATAAAGTTATACATGGCATTAAAAAACTAGCAGGTCTAACAGGATTTGATGGCAGAATTCATTTCTTCAGCTCTTAAGTGGGACAACTATATATTCCTACTTAACACGCATATTAGACACTTAGTGTGCACAAGGCCTTGTTAAGATTAAAAATAAATAAATGGTGTTGTGCATAAGTAGTCAGAGAATTCAACTGATAATGGTTTAAGGTTACCCCTTTAGAGGAAGAAGGGCTGGCTAAATTTTATTGTAAATTAATGAAATCTAAACCACATTATATAAGTTTGGCCCATAATATTGTTGCTCTTAAGACTTTTAGTCTTTAGTGTATTAAACCTAAATAGAGTAAATATTTGAAGGGTATGATGACTCAGAGTGCGTGGTTTTTTTTAATTGTGATATGTTTTTTCTCATTCACTTATTGATAAAAACTGTTTTAACATGTGAGCCTGACCCTGTATGCTATTTTCCAATTCCAATCTTCTGGTCTTCCACTTATTAGAGGCAAGTGTAACAAAAATGCTTTCTGAGTTCCAGATGCCAAGGCTCCTTATCCACCTGTGCTTTTCAATTGGGCAGACTCAAAGAAACGCTCAGGCAAAGTAGATTAAACTAGTCCAAGTTCATCTCTGCAGTAGGAAAAGAGTCCACAAGACCTGTTTTCAAATTAAGCTCTGATGTCCTAAGTCTTTTGACCCATGAATGGCTTGAGCACTGCTGGAGAAGGTTGAGTGAGACTAGCATCTTTCCGTAGTCTCCTTGAGACTAACTCTAGGTCATCTGCTTGATTGTGAAGGACATGAGGCACTACTCTCAATAAGAGTGGTTGTTACAAGTTGGGTGGTATATCCTCAAAAGATAGGTTTGAATCCCTAGTCCATGAACCTGTGAACAGGATATATTTAGAACATAATTTAAGAAAAGGGTCTTCATTATAGTAGAAATAGAAAGACAAATAGCAAAACATGTATGAGAAGCCAGAGGCGGGGAGTAGAAGCAGAAAGGTAAGTCATAGAGAGGTAATCCCAAGGGTCGTACAATTCAATGGATGGAGGGTGGGGTATATAAAGGAAATGGGAAAGACAGTCTGGTATCTGGAAAGATAGGGCAATGGTGGGCATAGTTCAGTGTAGATTAATTTTATAAAACACAATGAATGGAAATGATTGTTTGAAACATCATGTGAATGAAGAATAGTGTGAAACACAATGTATATGAGCTTTGTAAGCAAATCAATACAAAATATAAATTTGAAAAAGCAGCTCTTTGGAGCTGTAATGGTTAAAATGAGGTCATGAGAGTGGGCCCTAACTTCTATATGACTCAGTTTAAACTCAACTCATTGCTATAGAGTCAGAATGTTCTCCTAGGTAACTCTGCAGTGGTTTCTCTGAAGATGTAAATCAGCAGGAGAAGATTGTCTGTCTTTCTCACTCAGGGTCACTGGAGAATTCAAATTGCCAGAGAAGCTGGACCTTTGTGTGATCAGCACAGGTATGCCACCAAAGCACCCTTCTTTATGACTAGCATCCTTATAAGCAGAAAGGCACATGGGTAGGAACACTAAGTGATGATGGAGGCAGAGAATTAAACTGCCGTAAATCAAAGAATTCCTTGGATTACCAGAAACATAAAGTTGGCGTAGGGGGAGAAAGCATCTTGTCCTTGAGTGGCACCCTGAATTCTGTCCTCCAGAACTGTTAGAAAACAAATTCCTGTTATTTCAAGTCAACCCACTTGGCCAAGTCCACCGTCAGGGACCTCTCCAATATATTTAAGAGCAATGATGTCAGTTTTAAGACTAGGGTGTACAAGATGCAGTCCGTGGTCATCTCAATCACCTGCTGCGCATCAGAGAGCTGGACAACAAATAAAGATGACAGAAGAATTGATACTTTTGAGTTGTGGTGCTGGAAAAGAGTTCTGAATATTCCATGGACAAATGCATAGGTCTTGGAGAAGGTGCAGCCAGAGTGCTCCTTGGAGACAAGGATGGTGAAGCTTCATCTCTCATATTTTGGACATGTGGCTAGGTGAGGCTATTCCTTGGAAAAGGATACCATGCTTGGAAAGGGTCAGTGAAGTGGAGGAAAACCCCCAGAGAGGTAGACTGACACAGTGACTGCATTCATGGGCTTACGTTTATTATAAATGATGAAGGCGGCACAAGAGGATGAGCAGTGGTCAGGTCAGTTGTTCAGAGGGTCGCTATGAATCGTACTTGACTCAGCAGTCCTAAGAACAACAACTTTGTACCAATTTGTTACAGCTAATCTAGGAAGCAATGCAGTGAATAGTCTCTACAATAGTAATTTTTACCTACATGGAGATGCTTTCCAGTTGATTCTTTGCACCATTTTCAAGCAATGCTTTTTGCTGTACAAAGAGCAAAACTCTATTCTGTGTCTGAGGTTGGGATATTGAATAGAGCTTTCAACAGATTTGAATTTGTCAAATTATGATAAGCAAAGTATAAGCAGAACAGACTTCAGTTTTTAAAATTCGAGTAATCCAAAACACGAACCATACTGATAAAAATTAATGGAATAAGAGACTTGAAAGAGGTATAGTGAGCCCCGAAGCACTCTGATTCATGACACTTGATCATTGCCAGGACTTCAGAGAGCCACACACATTCAAAACAGCACTGTCATCAGTCATCTTTGAGCTGGTCACCATTGTTTTCAACCTAGCAAATCAAGAGATTAGATTGCTGCACCACAACAAGATAAAGGTAAACAACCTAATTGAAAAATAGGCAAAGGATATGAACAGACACTTCACCAAAGAAGACATTCAGATGGTGAACAAACACATGAAGACATAGTCAAAATCCCTAGTTCTAACAAATCAAAACAACTATGAGATATCATCTCCCCCCAGTCAGAATAGCAAAATTTAACAGAACAGCAAACAACATATTCTGGTGAGGTTGCAGAGAAAAAGGAACCCTTATTCACTGTTGGTGGGAGTGTAAAATGGTGCAACCACTATGGAAGGCACTATGGCGCTCTCTCAAAAAGTTGAAAAGAGAAATACTATTTGACCCAGCAATTCCACTACTTAGAATATACCCGAAATAAATCATAGCTGCCACCCAAGCAGATATATGCACACCCATGTTTATTGTTCCTTTGTTAACAATAGTGAAGATCTGGAAACAACCCAAGTGCCCATCAACAAACGAATGGATAGAGAAGCTTTGATATATTCACACAATGGAATACTATGCTGCTCTGAAAAATAAGGAACTCATGAAATATTATACAAAATGGGTGACCCTGGAAGACATTATGCTGAGTGAAATATCTCAGTCACAGAAGGATAAATACTGTGTAGTGCCACTGTTGTAAATTGGGACTGACATCAGGGTTGGGGGAAAACTAAGAGGGGATAAATAATGTATACTGCATTGAAACAGATGAGGGAGAGAACTGTTTAGGAGGAATATATGATAAGGTATTTTTGTCATAACAGGAGTCCAGAATGAAAGCTGTGTAGTGGAATGGACTTGGGGGGAGGGATTGTATAACAATGAAATAATTTTTTTTATTTTTTTTTTTACTTTTCAAAGACAAAAGCAAACTTGTGGGGGAGGGGTGGGCAAGGAGGAAGGTGTGCAACAATGAATGAATGGAAGTCCAAAGTCACTGTAAGCTTCCATTAAAATAAAAAGAGAGATTAGATTGCTGTGTAACACACTGCCCTTGCTTTCTGAAAGAGATTAAATTCCTAGCATAGTTCCATCCCTTCATTTTTCCTGTTCCAGTTATCGTTTTAGTTACACCACATTTTTATGAGTTCAGGTCCATTCTGTTGTTGCTTCCGTAAGCCATTACCAAACAGGGCTAAAAACTATTCAAAATTCTGATCTTGGATCAAATAATCTTTCAAGTAGCTGACCCACAGACACATTAGCCACAGAGTGGATTAGACTAGTCCAAGGTCATCTCTGAAGTAGAAAAGCAAGTACACCAGACAGATTTGTAAATTGAGCTCTAAGAAGTGAGCGTTTTGACTAATGAATGAAATTACATCATTGTGCACAGGTCACCACATTGGCTCCTTTAATCATCCATCAGCCACACTGCCTCATTTTAGAGCTGAGACACTAGCCGGTCATATCTTGCTTCACATCAGACCTGGGTTGGTTTCACATTCGAATGGCATCACATGACACCTGGAACCGCATTCTTCCCGGCTATGTGCCATTCCCCTTCCCCTGTGTGTCACACTCCCTGTCACCTCCAGCCCCACCAGACAGGCTGCTATCTTCCCAGCAAAGGCTGAGCAGGGCTCACAGCCCTGGAAGAGATGTCTGGGGGAAGCGCTCATGGCAGTTCCTGCTTATGCCAAAAACACCCTGGGAAGAAGCAAAGTCTCCACTTCAACACCTTCTACTCTACCAACTATTCATGTGTGTGGGGGGGGAGACCCAAAAAACACCACAAAAAAACACCAACAAAGTTTAAAAATAAAAACCACAGAAGCAGGAATTTCTGCTATTGAAAGAAATTCCTTAACACACATTACTCAGCTAATAATTTCTTTGCGTCCAAAGAATTTTTTTAAGAGCTAGATTTTTTTTTCTTACAAAAACATCATCTTTATTTTAGAAACTTTGCTACAACCCAAGTACTTACACTTGTAATCAATTGCTAGGTTATGTATAGATGCTAAAAATCATAGTTAGATAATCTTTTAAATCAATTATTAAAGATACAAACATTCAAAAGTCCTAATTGAAACTTCCAATTCTTCCCAAAAGGCAATCAGGGTTCCTTATTATCACTTAATCTAAGTGCTTCGGAGGTGACATTATCAACAAATAAGACACCCAGATGATGAGCTTCTCAAAAGAGCTAGATTATTTTTTTATTATTTCAGCCCCCGTTTTTTTTCCAGTCTCTTTTCAAATTTTTTTCATAAGACCATTAACTGCACATTTTCTGTTAGTTGCTTGCTTGAAAATGGTGGTCTTTTTATTAAAGCATAAATAAAATTTTAGATTTTTTTTTTTATAGAGAGGGAGCAATCAAGAATTTCAAATCCCTTTGTTTACTAATGGGCATATTGGAACTCAGAATAGAGGAGAGTTTGGTCAGCCTTCAGGTGAATTGCAATTCTGTTTGCCCTTCCTGGGGCTTCCCACAGTGATGAGGATTTACAAGATGACAGTGATAAAGGCTACTAACACATCATTTTTAAAACTTCCTTTAAAAGGGATAGGGGTTGGAAAGAGCTATCTTCACCAAATCCTTCTCTCTTGCTTAGCCCTATTTCCAGCTCAGCACTTATCACATAGACCACTAGAACTCTTTTCAGAAACTTTAGTTACTCCACCCTATGAGATCTCAAATTATTGAGTTGAGCTGCTAATCTATGAAATTTGGAGATTATAATGGGGCTGGCAAAAATGGGCAAAGAAGTCTTGCAATTTTGAAACTTGAAACTTCTTGAAAGTTCTGAAGTGTGAGGGCTAACTGGGGGACATTCATTAAGTGACTTTTGCTTCTATAAGAAAATGAATAAGGTAATAAGGGATTTGAGGCACATCAGTGCCATTTAACATGTTTATTGTCCATGAATATTTTCATCCAAATGAAATTGTCATTGAGTTTGGAATATTTAAAAGCAGAAAACATATAAGATTGGGATAATGGTCCCAGGTCACCTGTAGAGGGTGGTACCAAGTTTGACAATTCATGAATTGAATGGCCCTTGGCCACTGTAACATTATTTTATTGTAAATGATGAGAAGAGATACTATACTTTGATACTATACCAAACTAGATTCTAAATGTGAATAATTATTATGAGTCACCTTGGAAAGCAGTTTTCTTGTAAATCCTGATTATTTAGCTATGTTATGCTAAAAAAAAAAAATCCCAAACAAAACAAAGAGGAGAAAGTATATTCAACATGAACTTTGTCTCTCAGAACTGTCTATTATGTTTTCTTTCTGTGATGAGCTTGTGCCCACACTCTTAAAATGGTCAGCTTTATTTCAGATCTCTTTTTAAGCCCAGGGGACTTATGAACAGTCCAAGTATCTTCACTGAGCTAAAAAGCAGAGATTAGTATTTCTACAGCATTCACTAACTTTATCAGTTAGTCTTTGCTGTATAACAAAGCACTCTAAGATTTAGTGGGTTAAGACATGTATTAGCTCACAATTATTTTGGTTGGTAATTTGGAACGGGCTCAGCTGAGTGATTCTTTGCATAATCTCCCTATGTATTCATATAGCTTTAGTGGGTTGGCAAGTATGTTTGGGCTTTTTGAGGCTGACTGTCAGCTAGGTCACATGTCCGCAGCAGCTAGCAGGGTAGTTCAGGATTTCTTGTCTGGGTGCTAAATTGTAAACACAGCAAGAGAAAGTGAGGGCTGCAGTTGCAAGATTTGTTGAGGCAGTGGCTCAGAAGCTAAAGGCTTCACTTCCACCGTTATTTTTGTTTTGGTCAAAACCAGTTTTCACAAGGTCAATGTGGACTCCAGGGTTAATAAGCAAACTTCATTTCTTGTTAAGAGGAATAGCAAAGTCACACTGCAAAAGTTAGCCCATACAAGAATGAGTCAAATTATTGAGGTCATCTTTTACATACCAATGCTGAGTGTTCCTTAAAGATACATTTGATTTTTCATTCTTCTTGGTATTTAAATAGGCTGTATTATATGTGAAAATCAATGCTATGTGTTAATTTGACTAGGCCATGAATCCCAATATCCTATTAGTATTCTCCAATTGGCAGTGTGATGGCATTTCCCCTCATTTTGTGATAGGATATAACTAGCCTCCACTTATTATTTTGAGAATCTTAGCCTATTATTTTTAAGTTCAAATTTTACCTTTATTTAAGCCTTACCCTTGTTTAAATCACCACTCTTATCTGTTATTGTTGTGGTGTACCGTTGAGTCTGCCCCATAGCTGACCCTCCAGCAGGTTTTCAGAGGCAGTTAATTACATGGGAGGAGTTTGCTCATCCTTCTCCCATGGAACAGCTGGTAGCCTCAAACTTTTGGGATTACAGTGCAACTTCTTGCCACTAGGCTGTGGAGTGCTAAAAAAAGGGATTTACTTGAGGGTATAGTTACAGTCAACACATACAATGTTCTGGCAAAACTCTCTTGCTTTGGATCCTGCATCTGGCTCTGCATCACCTCACTTCTGGTTCTTGGGACATGAATTATCATCTTATTATTTGCCCTACCAATCGTGGGATTCACCAGCTTCTACAGCCCTGTGATCCAACAATCTGCCATCTGACCTGCTGATTATGAGTCCATCAACTACTCCAAATGCATAAGCCAATAGAAGCCAACCTCCACAAATCTGTGAACCATTTCCCTAAATTAACTCCCTCCATATATTTATTCCACCAGTTCTTCTGCAGAAGAGTGATGGACAGTCTCATCGTATAAACCTCAGAAGCCAAGTGAAAGGTGAGTCAAAATCTAACCAACAGCAATGATTTTGCATTACTTCTCTTTATAAGAAGGCCTCATGGCATGTGACTTAGTACTCGACTACCGATCTGAAGATTGGCAATTCAAATCCATCAGGCCACAGAGAAAGAGGAGGTACTCTACTTTGATAAAGTAGCCTGAAAACTTGAAGCTTGAAAACTCTGTGGCAAAGCTCTATTCTGTTCAATAAAGTTGTTATGAGTTGAAAGCAACTCAACAGCAATGTGTTTGGTTTTTATATTTCTTTGGCTTCATGGACCAAACCAAAGGTGGGTGATTCTAATCCGCAGCCCTCAGGCCTGTTCTTAATTGTTTTTTGGTCAAACATTCCTCTAGGTCGTATAGCCTTGGTGTGTGCACTTGCCGTACAGCGGTAACTTGTGGTTGCTGTGAGGCTGAACACTGTGACACTGATGTATCAAATGCGTTAATGGTTGGTTACCCACAGTGGACAGTGTTTGGTGAAGCTCCCCAATTAACACAAGCTTGGAAGCTGGGGGGGGCATCCATTTCTATAATAGCTTGCCTCTGGAAACCCTATGAACCTGGAGAAAGGATGAAAGTCACGCAAATGTCCAGGACTTTCGTTCATAAGGTCGCTAAGAGTTGCCTACGACTCGACGGCATTTAACAACAACAACAACAACCTCCCCCATAATCCCCACTATTTTGCTTCTCTAGATAGTATATGAAAAACCCAGTTTTAGAACCAAAATATGAATAAGTTATAGAGAAAGTAAAACTCAATCTGGAATCTCACTCATCGTTGCCACTGTAAAGACCTACTCTGCCCATAGCTTCCTTCCATCTTCTCTGAGTTCTCATTTACTTTGCTCATAGAGCATCTGTTAGGATTCCAGTTTGTCACATGCTTTTAGGAAATGGCCTGGGGAATTTCTTTTGCTTGGGGCTCCTCAGGTCAAGCCGCAACATAAGCCAGCAAAGTTTTCCAAATCCCGCAGGCTTGCCACTTGCTGACAATTAGATGGTACATGAAGGAAGGAAGCTCTGGTGGCCTGTTGGTAAGAAGCTGTGCTGCTAACACAAAGGTACACAATTCAAATCCACCAGCTGCTTTGTGGGAGAAAGATGGACAATATCTTGTGCAATTTACTGCCTCTGAAAACCCACTGGAGGCTCCGCTCTGAGTCAGTTCTGACTCAATGGCACATAACAACAACATAAATTAAATTTACCCTGTTGTTACTGTGTACCACTAAGTCAAAACTGACCCACAGCCGACCCTCTGGTGGGTTTTCAGAGACAGTTAATCACTCAGGAGGAGATTGCTCATTCTTCTCCTGCAGAGTAGGTGGTGGCCTCAAAATGCATGCCTTTGAGATTTTGGCATAGCCATAGGAGAAGAAAGTCATTAGTTTTGATAAAAACATAAAAATGAGATAATGCAAGTAAGATTATAGATACTTTGGGAGGACTCGAATTAAAAAAGCTCAAACTCTATAGTTCCTCTAAATTTCCAAAGAAACATGTGGTCCAAGTATATGTGTGTGTGGTTATGCTTGTCAATAAGGTTATGCTCATATGGCTTTATATATATTCAGTTAGAAGGCAGCTACTGGGTCCAGGCACCATAGAGGACAGTAACATGCTAAGCTCCAGACATCATTCCAAGTATTCACCCAGGTTGACTTAATTAAACTCAGAGGATATCTTCACTTTCCAGTTAAGTTCAGAATGAACAAACAATTTGCTCGAAGTCTCACCTGCAAAAAACAAAGCCGAGATATAAACCCCATAGTTTGGTGCCAAGCCTAGGGTCTTAGCTACTAAACACTACTGCCTCTCAAGTGATATGTGATTTATTTACGCGGCTCCTACATTTAACATAGATGCCCATGGCTCCACATCTAAATCATGAGGTGTTTTATAATTAGAGATGCTCTATAGGTCATGAATCAGCAGGTCTTAGTAAAAATTGTTAAAAGCCTTAAGTTGGCCCATCCTTGTGCCAGTCTCAGAGTCCATGTTGTGCCTGCGCCCTTCGGTGCAGGCACTGGGTCAATCCATCTTGTAGATGGTCTTCTTCTTTTGTACCTATTTTATCAAACATTGTGTCTTCCTCCAGGGGTTGTTCCTTCCTGATAACATCTGCAAAGTTCTTAAGATGAAGTTTTCACCATTTCTCTTTCTGAGTATTCTCACTGCACTGCTTCCAAGGTAGATTCCCTTGTTCTTCTTGCAGTCCGTGCTATATTTCATATTCTTCACCATTACTACAATCAAAGGTCTCAGATCTCCTTCAGACTTCCTTAATCGCTGTCCTCCAGCTTTCATATGAGGTGACTGAAAAGATCATGGTAAAACTTAGTCCTCAAGGTGACATCGCTTTGCCCAAATACTTGGCTTTTTTTTTTTTACCAATAGATAGTCAATTTATTAAAATAGTTGATTTAGGCATCTGCAACAGTGACTTCAGCCTCTACTCAATGCTAATCAGCTCAATGCTGATGGAGGTGATCTGCTTGACACTCTCACAAGGGCTCTGCAAGTCAATGAGTTGCTTGTGGATCCTCATCTGGAAACAATCCCAAGTCTTAGAACCTTCCCCACAAGGAGTCTTCCTTGTAGTGATTTTCAGAGTCTTGGTAGGCATCCTAACAGGTGGGCACACATTACAAGAAAATCATGTACATGCAGCACAATTAATGAAGGCTTTAAAAAGCCAACTAATGCTGGCTCAGAATAGCACAAATGACTATCACCACAAATCAACATTAAAGTCTCTCCTCACTGCCATTGGCTTGATTTTTTTAACTGCTACTTGCATAGACAGGAGGAATCATGGCAAGCTTTTGGAGTCGAGTGCTTTTCCGGGCATGTGTTTGGCGTGCATGTTTACTCTGTCCCCCAGGAGCGAGGCAAGCCAGGCTTGGCCTAGGGTTTCAGGCAGGAGGCGGTCTAAGCCCAAAGTGTCCTTGGGCCTACAGCTCTCGGGCCAGGTTCAAATTGTTTTCCTGTCAAACATTCTTCTAGGTGGTATAGCACTGGTCTGTGCATTGCTGTGCAGAGGTAATTCGTGGTTGCTGTGATACTGAACACTGTGACAGTGATGTGCCAATCGTGGTAATGGGTACCCATGGTGGACAGTGTTGGCTGGAGCTTCCTGACTAAAACAAGCCTGGAAGCAGGAGCGGCATCCACTTCCGAAATGGCTTGCCTCCGGAAACTCTATGTACGAACAGTGCTCAGGCCGTTCATTCGTAGGGTGGCTATGAGTCATCTACAACTCGACGGCACCAAACAACAACAACTTGCATAGGCATTGATTGTACATCCAAGCAAAATGAAATCCAATTTCAACATTCTCTCTGTTTATTACAATATTGTTTCCTGGTCCAGTTGAGAGGACTTCTGTTTTCTTTATGTTAAGATAGAATCGATGCTGAAGTCTGGAGTCTTTTATTTTCATCCATCACCTGCTCTTTCCTTTCAGCAAGGAAGAGCAAATTCAAAGTTTAATGAGCCTTCCTCCTGTCCTAATGCCATGTTCTTCTTAATATTGTACAGATTATCAGAATATTGCTTAGTACACAGCCTGAGTAAGTATAGTACAAAGATGCAGCATTCCTTCACACTTTCCTAGATTTTAAACTATGTAGTAGCCCATGTTCTGTTCAAATAAGTCTCTTGGTTTCTTTACAAGTTCCACATGAGTACAATTAAGTGCTCTGTAATTCTTATTCTTTGTAATTTTATCCATAATGTGTTATGAACCACATAGTCAAATCTTTACCTCCCTGTTGTTTCTTCATAACTGCTCCATGAATAAATTACAAAATATTGCTGGGTACCCCCACATCATGACTGACTCATAGCTGAATTTCCAGCAGCTTTTCAGAGGAAGTTCGTAACACAGGAGGATATTGCCCACCTTTCTCCCACAAAACAATAAAGCATGTACGTTTGGGTTAACAGGGCAATTGTCATAGGCTGGGACACTATAATAGGATATTGTTAATAAAGTCCCTATGAGTCACACTTGACCCAATGGCACCTAACAGCAACAACAACAAGAAGCCACCAGAGCTCTCTAAAATATAAACTTCTTTTCCCCCCTTAGCTCTTTACTTTCAGCTTAGAGTCATCTGATATTAGCAAGCAATGATATCCCTTGTTCTCTAGGTCAAATTTCCAGAAATTCTGTATTCATGTGTGGTCACAATCATTTCTTCATCATCTTCAGCATAATTGTGCTTGTTTGTGGTGGTGTTTAATAATTATACATTTCATTGGAAATTTCTTTGAAATTGGCACATAAAATTAATCTCTTCCAGTTGATTAGAAAATAAATAGTACAAATTTCTTGAAATGCAAGAGAGAATGTTATCAGTGTTGCATCCAATTGTTAAAACATCTCAATTTATATTGTTTCAATTCCTGGAGACTTGTTTCTTTCCATCTCCTTCCATGGAATTTAAACTCCTATCTTCAGTACTATTAGTTCTTGATCATGTGCTACCTACTTGCGGTGTTAAACAAAAAGGCTGCAACACTTCCATGATACATCTTCAAGGATATGAACATGTACGGCTAAGCACAATTGATAACAGTGCATCTACATTCCAAAATCAACCTCCATAATAGTCTATGTGTTTCCTACTGCCAAGGGGGCCCTTTGGAGTAGTGAGAGAAGACATTCACCCTGAAACCCACAGCGTCTCTTTTCAGCAGGAAGTA
>NW_006399781.1:14217061-14217637 GCF_000299155.1 Elephantulus edwardii
GGAAGTGGATGCCACTTCTACTTCCAAGCTTGTCTTAATCGGGGAGCTCCGCCAGACACTGTCCACTATAGATAAACATTATGGCATTTGACACATCAGTGTCACAGTGTTCAGCTTCACAGCAACGCGAGTCACCTCTGTACAGCAAATGGACAGACCAGTGCTATATCTCGTAGAAGAATTTTGGAGCATTCTATATGCATACATGTGTGTGTAGTAGTTGTTGTTACGTGCCATCAAGTTGATCAAGTTGACTATTAGTCATGGCAAACCCCTAGAACAATGTCCTTTTGCAAAGACTGACCCCTCCTAAAAACATGCCAAAAGTTTGTGAGATGAACGTTCACCATCTTTGCCTCCAAGCAGCATTCTGGCTGTACTTTTTAAAGCCATATTTGGCCTTTTGGCAGTCCATGAGATATTCAACACTCTACTCCAACAACACAACTCAAAGGCATTGATTCCCCTCGAGTTATTCTTACTCATTGTCCAATTTTCAGCTGCATAGCAAGCAAATTAAAAAGGGGATCAGGTTCTCAAAAAGTTGCAAATAGAGATGCCATTTGACCCAGCAAT
>NW_006399781.1:14222708-14226442 GCF_000299155.1 Elephantulus edwardii
GGGAATGAGGATGGAGAAAACAGTGCAACAATGAATGAATGAAAACCCAAAATCTCTGTAAATGTTCATTAAAACTAATAAAATTTAATTTTAAAAAGTTGGCTTTTTTTTAAAGCCATTATAGTTATCTGCCTCTTGTCTCTAGCTACCTTAACTGCAGACATATGGTCTTGCAAATCATCAACAGCTGTGGGACTAGATTAAGTGAAAGAGTGCTTCACACACTGAACAGCAATACTTGAGGTAAGCAAGACTTGAGGCAAGCAAGACCCTGTAAGAGAGAGACCCTGGTGGTGAAAAGACTGTGATATTGCTGTGGACAAATGGTGGCAAGGTATGACCCGAGACTCCTTGCATTCGTGCTGACCACTGTTGAAGGTTTGGCTGTTCTTGCCAGATGTTTGAAGGAGAAGCTGACTTACAACTGCTCTGAGATAAACCTTGCTGGAGGATTTGGTTATAACTACTCTGAGGCAAACCTTGCTGGATGATTTGAATTTGACTGCTGAACTGAAACCAGAGTCTGGAGTAATTGAGGAATTGTGAAACTCTTGGGCTACAGTCTGGACTTTTATTATGAGATATTTTCAGCCCCACTTACTTTCCTGATGAACCCCACTGTTGTTACCATAACTATATAAGTCTGTGAGTCAGCAACAAATAAACAAATCTCTGCTGCTGAGGCTCTAGAGGCACCATTGGCCTGCTCTACAGGCCCTTTATCTGCTTTCTGTTTTGGGGCAGTGAGGAGTTGTACTGTTCTTACTCCCTCTGGCCCTTTCAGAGAGACACTCATGGCTCTGTGCCCCCACATATCTGTTTTCTCCTACTTAGACATTACTGAAATTGTTGAACAGCAATTCTTCTTGGGATAGTGACTTTATCCTTCCAACTTTTTTTTATGTTTTCTATGTTCAATTTTTTGTCTTTTGAGTCCTTTGGTATTGATTGCCACTTGAGGCTTTGTTGGGTTTTGTTGTTGTTTCTATGTTTGTGAGTTTGGGTTCCCCAACTCCCACCCCTGTCCTTTTAACTTGAGAAATTCTAAGTATGTTTGTCTCTTTTGTTTTTCTAGTCCCAGATCTTTCCACATACCAACAGATCAATACTTTTATTTCTTCTCAAGCTGCACTTGGAAACCTTCAGCTGCGCTTTTTTTACTTCATAATTCCTTTTTTTTTGTTTTGGTTTGGTTTTACTACTCTACATTCAAGAATGAGTTTCAAAGTCTGTCTTCTCTGGCATTTATTTTTGGTCTTCTTTTCTTTTTTTTTTAATATTGTTTTCACAATATTGATTAAGATAATATAAAGGTAAACAATCTAATTGAAAAATGGGCACTGGATATGAACAGACACTTCACCAAAGAAGACATTCAGATGGCAAACAAATACATGAAGAAATGTTCAAAATCCCTAGCTCAAAGAGAGATGCAAATAAAAAACCCCAGTAAGAATAGCAAAATTTGACAGAACAGCAAACAATAAATGCTGATGAGGTTGTGGAGAAACTGGAACCTTTATTCACTGTTGGTAGGAGTGTAAAATGGTGCAACCACTATGGAAGGCAGTATGGTGCTCACTCAAAAAGTTGAAAATAGAAATGCCATTTGTTATTAGAAATGTAAATTGGCAATTGGAGGAGGCACAAACAAGTCCAGCTTTTAGCTACAAGTCTGGCTCTTTAGTATGGGAAGTATTCTCTCTCTTACCCTAGTCCCACAGCTATTTTTTAAAAATATTTTGTACTGGTTTTTATATAATTTCTTTGCATTATGTTTCCTTCATATGCTTTGTGTTGGTTTTTATTTTATATTGGTTTATCTAAAAAGTTCATATACATTGTTTTTCACATTAAATCTTTCCCATTTCCTTCACACCCTTTACCCCTTAACATGCACTCTTAATTGTAATAACAACCTTTTGCTTTCTTATGTAAGATATCGTTGATGCCTAGCATTGGGTCAATAGAGTTCCATGCACCAAATCTATTCTTTTTTTCTTCTCATATTTTTATTAGTTTGCACACAATTATCCATATGCATTGTGTTGCATGAATGTACATTGTGTTTTATACAATTTTTTCATTTACATTGTTTTGTTCATATGCATTGTCCTTTATACAATCATTTATATACATTATATTTCAGAAAATTAAATTATTATTGATCCATGCCCACCATTACTCCATCTTTGGAAGTTGCTAGTGAATCCTGAATCTTTTCTATTGCCTCACCCCTAGTAATCCCCTTTCCTCCTTTTGCCATCCCCAAGTATCTTTCTCTCTCTTTTTGAACATGTGTATATATCTTTCTCAATTATTCTTCTATTTTTACAACAATGGTTTATACAATATTTGTCCTTATAAGGCTGAGTTATTTCACTTAGCCTAATGCTTTCTAGACTATCTAATGTTATATAGTATTTTACAAAAGCATTGCTCCTTAGTCCAGTATTGAACTATTTCATTGTGTGAATGCACCACTATTTCTCAATCCATTCAATTGTTGATAGTCATTTGAGACGTTTCCAATTTTTTGCAGCCATGAACATAGATGTACATATCTTTGTTCATGACTCAGTTCTAATTTCTTTGGAGTATATTCCTAGCAGTGTAATAGCTTGATCATATGAGATTTCTATGTTCAGCTTTTTTGAGAAAAACCTAAATTGCCTTCTAGAGTGGTTGCTTACTGTCCTGTTAAACTTTAAGACTAGTAGAGTTAGACGTTATCTCACTGCTGTTTTAAACTATACTTGAGATGATTCTAAACTCAGGTGAGATATACTCAATATTATACTTTAGCTCTCATAGTCTTGTTTCATTTTTCTTCAACTTGAATCTGCAAGTGAGCAATTGATGGTATGAACCAAAATTGGCCCATTTTCTTGGTCTGACTGATGCTACTGAGCCTTTCTTTCTACAGATATCGTCAATTTGATTCATGTATATCCTGTTTTGTGAAGTATGTATGTATAGCTACTGTTTATGCTTGTTTTAAAAATGTATTCCTAATAAGTAAGTTATTGGTCTTGCAAAATTATATCATGCTTTGTTTGTATTACTAAGGCCATGTGTATTCATAATTCATTCTGCTAAGAGGTGTGGGGTCAAAATTGCCCCAAATGCTTAACAT
The DNA here is from genome assembly GCF_000299155.1 of Elephantulus edwardii. Classification (NCBI taxonomy): domain Eukaryota; kingdom Metazoa; phylum Chordata; class Mammalia; order Macroscelidea; family Macroscelididae; genus Elephantulus; species Elephantulus edwardii. Next base: position 14,225,845 of record NW_006399781.1, read on the forward strand.
TCTGTATAAGTCCATGATTTCTGACATCAGTAGCACCTCTGTGTTCCTTGGGTTCCGTGGTTCACTGGAAGATCTTCCAGAGACTCAGACCCATCAGGAGAATGACTCACATAGCTGTAGGTATGCAGGCCAGTTTTGCAGAGACTCATGGACATTGTAGACCATTGATTGAGGGCAGGTATCCCAAAATGAAGAGTGAGTTAGCACTGAGGTCCCATGAGCTTTTATCAGCCTCTAGAAGAGTGGGGCTTGTATCCCATCCTAGTCCTCTCTCCTTAATACAACAAATACTTCAGTACAAAATAAACAGCTATTGATTGACTAGGAATGCTATTTTGAATGATAAATCTTAGACACCCAGATCACATTTTCCAATTACTAATGTTTCTTCTTCTTTATTTCCAATATTCTTAAACTAATCACCAGTAATTAATTATCAGTGTATCTTTATTGTACGTTTGATTGATTTTATTTTACAGAAGTTGCTATGGCCTTAGTGTTTGGTTTGTATATTAACTAATTGTAGTATCTACTAGCCAGTAGGATAATTACTATCAGTGTTGTACTTCAAGATAGATCTTGAAATGGTTTTTTTTTT
>NW_006399781.1:14229216-14235859 GCF_000299155.1 Elephantulus edwardii
TTTTTTTTATGTATCGTTGGATTCTCTTTGCCAGTATTTTATTTAGGATTTTTGCAAGATCTTGAAATGTTTTTGACAAGGAATGTGACATTATTCCTTTTCAATTTTTTTTTTTAAATTACAGGTATATTGGTATAGTAGTCTATTTGATTACCTAGTTCAAAATGACCAATGTCAGTCAATTTTAGATTACTAATGCCTAAGATGTCAATCATTCTTCAAGTATTGATTTTTATTATTGATGACTCAATTTTTCTATGTTCACACCTTATACTTCCATATTCTAATTATTAATGGATGTTATTGGTATTTCTTTTCCTTTTGAGTCATAGTACTAAGCAAGTAAAAGTTTTGAAAGCTTTACTCTACCCTTATCTTCAAGGTCAACACTACTTTGAGCTTTTTCCCCCACCATCATCTTTCAACTTGAGAGGCTTCTCCTAAAGCCCTTTATTATAGAATGTTCTGCAGTTCCATACGGTTTTCATTGTCCAGTTTTTCAGAAGTAGACTCCACATCCTTCTGCCTGCTCTGTATTAGTTTGGAAGCCCCACTGAAACCTGCCTACCTAGTTAGTATTTGAAATACCGGTGTCATATCTTCTAACATATCAACACTCAAGCACCATCGCATGACAAATTGACAGATGAGTTGTTATTCAAGATATTTAGAGTAGAGATTCATGGACAAGAAGGAAACATTAATAAAAATAAAAAGTGATATACATCATTAATGAAGTATATGTAATGTGCTATTCAGGCAGAAAAGGCATTTCTGGCTAGAGAGTTGAAGATCTAGAAAACTCCGTGCTGCTGTTGTATAACAGTGAGTCAGAATCAACACATAGCTGACCTGGTGGTTTTTCGGAGGTAGATAATCACATGGGAGGTGACTGCCCACCCTTCTCCCATGGAGCAGCTGGTGGATTTGAACCACATGCCTTCTGGATTACAGCACAACTTCTTGCCACTAGACCACCAGTGCTCAGAGGAAGGAAAAAAAAAAGTGATTTTAAACTTATATAATTAAGTTGGAATGATATATAAATCAACAGTGTGATCATCTGTTGTTAGGTTCCATCAAGTCAAGCATGACTCATAATAACACTATAAACAACAGACATGAATCCTGTTCTATCATGTGGCATCCTCACAATCTCTGATGCATTTGAGTCCATTGCTGCAGTCATCCTGTCAATCCATTTGGAGTCTTCCACTCTTTCACTGACCCTCCACCTGAGGATGATATTCCTTTCCAAAGAATAGCTGCTTCTATCAACATGTCCAAAGTGATCATCTGTCCAGACATTTTATCTAATGCAGCTATGTTGAATTCCTGTACTGAGTAGCGCAGAGAGACAGCCTTTCTTAGTATTTATTAATTATAGTTCATTTGAAAGAAAGTCAACAGTCATTGGTATGAATTCTAGGAGATATATTATTCACATATACATGGAAACCATTTGGAAATTGTGGAATTTTAAAATTGTTAGTCATCTGTGCATTACTAGATTATATTTTATGTATCATCCTCAGTTTATAAGGTGTCCCAGTACCATCCAGTCAAGGCTGCCTCATTGTGATCCTGTGTGACAGTTAAATTGCTCTATATTGTTTTCAAGTTTGGCATCTATAAAAGCAGTTGGTCACATTTTCCTTGTAGTGCTTCAGACCTTTAAATTAACAGCTGAGCACTTTAATCACTGCTCCATCAGAACTCTTTGTAAGGTATAGTACTCATTGTTGTGTACAGTAGAGTTTGAACCAACCTGTAGCTGACCCTCCAGTGGGTTTTCAGAGGCACTTAATTGGATGGGAGAGGATTGCCCATCCATCCTTCTCCGACAGAGCAGCAGGTAGCCTAGAACCTCATGCCTTTAGAATTGCAGCACAGCTTCTTGCCACTAGGCCATGAGAGCTCCCTATAGTATTCATATTCATGCTAATACTGCTGTTGGCTATCATTAGAGAAATTCCAACCTTAGGGAGAGTAGAATTACTCCACTGAGATTCCTGGGCTATAACTCTTCATGGAGTAGTTTGCCTGGTGATTTCTCCCATAAAGTAGCTAGAGCTGTTGAATGCTGTTTGAGTAGCAGCCAAGCACAAAACGACCGTACACCAGGGCTCCTTACGTACATCTCAGATTATTAATAAAACTTCCACTGTATGGATAAGAAGTTTATAATTTAATTAGAGCTAGAGATATACATTGTGTGGAAACTGGGTTTTGCCTAACTTAAAGTAGTGCGAAGGTAATTGTGGATTGCTTGTCATGATGATAGGCTTCCTCAGAAGCTGGATTGCTGAGTCATGGAGGTTCCTGCAATGGCTGCTGGGAGAAAGGTTAACTGGGGACAGCTGTGGCTTCAGAAGGCGTGCCTCTACTTGAGAAAGCAAACACATTCGTCAGGAAGCCCTGGGCTTTAGGTTGTCCTAGAAAGAAGAAAAGAAAACTATCGCAGAGACTGGATGATGTGAAACCAAAGACAGAATTAATTTGAGCTCTCCTTAAGTAAATAAGCATTATTAGCAATTATGACACTCGGACATTATCATACTTGAAACACAACTGAGGTCCTTGAAGGCCAAACTTGGCTTTACAATCACTTTAGGATTATGGAAGGTTAGATTTGGAAGGGACCTTAGATAATTTTAGAAGAAATGATTTTGAATTAAAAGCTAACAGTTCTTAAAAAGGAACAGCAAAAACACCCCAAAACAACAGTTCTTTAGCAATGAGGAAGCCAGTTCTCCAAGGTAGGATAATAAATTGGTCCAAAGAATGAGATAAACATGTTCTTTTGGTGTTTTAAAAAAGAAATACTTAAATATTTTTTGTATTGATACTGAATTCATTGGATTGCTTTATATTAAATGCAAAACAATGTTACACAACTGTTAAAAGCGAAGAGAGAGCATGATGCTTCCACACTGTTTTGGACCTGCTTCAAATCCTCAAGGCAAATAATTAATCTCTCTCCGAACAATAACCTACTGATGCTTGCTATAATCAAGGTGTTTTCACAACGGCAAAAGGACTTGAAGAGTTCACAGTGTATCCTAGACATAACAGTATTATTACTACCACACTTCTTAGAGATACCAAATACTAAAGGTCTGAGGAGATAAAAGTGGGTGGGAAGAGAGTAGCAATGGCTCTGTCTCTCAGTACATTTTCACAGAGGAGGGCATAACTTGAGATAACTCTGAAAAACAGTTGTTGTTTTGTTGTTGTTGTTATTGTTATGTGCCGTCGAGTAGCTTCCGACTCATAGCGACCCTATGTACAACAACCCTAAACTCTGTACTGTCCTGTGCCAATATCATTGTCTCCGACACACTCATCCCAATTACCCCAGTCACTGAATCAATCCATCTCATAGAGGGCCTTCCCCTCCTGCGCCTGTCCTCCATCCTCCCAAGCATGATGTCCTTCTCCAAGTACCAGTCTCTCCTTACAACATGACCAAAGTATGTCAGGAGAAGCCGCAGAATCCTTGCCTCCAAGGAGCAGCTCAGTTTAACCCTCTCCAAGATGAATCTGCTTAGCAGTCCATGGTACACTCAATACTCTTCTCCAACACCAAAGCTCAAAGACACCAATTCTCTTTCTATCCTCCCTAGTCATTGTCCAATTCTCTGACACATAACAAGTGATTGCAAAGACCATGGCCTGTACCAGCCGCACCTTAGTCTCCAGAGAGACACCGTTGCTCTTCAGTACTGAATCCACAAATATTTTTGGTAGGTTCAGAAGGAGGAATTTCTAGTAAATGAAACCATGAAGGTTGAAAAGGACAGGATAGAATTGCTATAACACAGAGTGCAGAAAGAGAAATGATGGGAGACAACTAGGGTGTCTAGCATGCTCATTCTGACTCTACCTTCTGTGGAGAATTTACCTCTCTAGCCATTGGAGGAAAACTTAACAACCTGCATTATGCAGATGACACAACCCTGCTTGCTGAAACTGAGAAAGACCTGCAGTGCTTGCTGCAGAAGGTCAAGGGCTGCAGCCTTAAATATGGACTGGAGCTCAACATCAAGAAAACAAAGATTCTCATCACTGGGCCAATTCGCAGAATCATTATAGACAGTAAAAAGTTTCAGATTGTTAACAGCTTCAGTTTGCTTGGCTTCACAATCAACACTCTTGATACCAGCAGCCAGGAAATCAAGAGACAAATTGCATTGGGAAAATCTGCTAACAGATTTAACAGACCTCTCCAGAGTGCTAAAGAGCAATGATGTCAGTCTGGAGACTAAGGTGCACCTGATCCAGGCCATGGTTTTCGCAATTACTTGACTATGCATCAGAAAGCTGGATAATGATTAGGGTTGATAGAAGGAGTATTGATGCCTTTGGTCTGTGGTGCTGGAGAAGAGTATTGAATATATCTTGGACTTCTAGGAGAACAAACAGGTTTGTCCTAGGAGGGTGAAATTGGGCTGCTCCTTGGAGGCAAGGATTCTGAAGCTTAGTCTAGCATACTTAGGGCATGTTGCAAGGAGGAACCAGTCCTTAGGGAGAGACATCATGCTTGGGAGAGTGGAGAAACAGCACAAGAGAGGAAGACCCTCAATAAGATGGATCAGCTCAGTGAGTGGGATAATGGGGGTAGATGTATCATAGACAATAAGGTTGACCTCAGGATAGAGCAGCATTCAGAGCTGTTGAACATAGGGTCACTATGAGTCGACAGCACATAACAACAACAATAACCCCAGATATATAAAATAAAAATCTACATTTGGGTACAGGAAGATACAGACATTGCAAAAGAAAAAATAACAGTACATAATAATCTGCTTTATTTCATACCAGTAAGTATTTCTAGACATATTTTGCGGGATTGTTTGGTTTTTCTTTTAAACCCATTGTTCTAATACTTATTTGAGTTTCTCAAATCAACATTAAACTTTGTAAGACAGAGTGGTTCTTCAAGAATAATTTCCTTCCTTCCTTTAACTTTTAAAGTTTTGAGTGAGAGCTTACAGAGCAGATTGGTCTTCCATCTAACAATTCATACATACCTTGCTTTGTGACATTTTCTACTATCCCCACAAATGAAATAATACACTTCCTATTTACTTTTTTTGCTTTCTTCTTGTGTATGGTCAAGTCAGATCTGATTGGCATAGGAGGAGATTGCCCCTCCTTCTCCAGCCAAGCATTTTGTGGATTCAAACAGCGCACCCTAGGGATTGCAGCACAGCTTCCTGCCACTAGACCACCAGAGCTCCCTATCCACTTACTCTTATGTCTCTCATTTCCATTTATCCTTCTCATCGAGTCCTTCCCGTCTTCTGAGTTTATCCCAGGGCACATGCTGCCACTCGAATCTTCTACAGTAATTGTTTTAAGGAGTCTTCCCAGGTGTTAGTGATCACCTTATTTGTTTTAGAGAAAGTACAACCAGAATGCTATTTGAGAAGCAAAGGTTTTGAGACTTTATCTCACATACTTTGAGCATGTTGTCAGAAGGGGACCAGTCCTTGGAAAAGGACATAATTCTTGGGTGATGTAAAGCTGGAGAGTCAGAGAAGAGAAGAAAGATCCCAACGCGAATGAGGTCTACTGTTGGGAGAACGAGCTGAACTGACATAGTGACTGCAACAACGGGCTTGAGTATGATCGAGATTGGGAGGATGACACAGAAGAGGACAAAATTTCAATCTGTGAGTTGGAGTTGACTCAGTAACACACAACTTTTTATCTCTTTTCTTTTTTTTAGCAGCAGTTGAGTCATGGGGATGATCTGAGTTTCAGGTTTCAGGGCTGACTAAGGGCCATCATCCACCAGTCCATCAGACCAATAAACTTGATCTTTCTTTTTTAATGATTTTGTTCAACATTTTCCTCCAACTCCAACAGGGACTTTCTATTGTGAATTTGAAATTTATTAATTTGCATTCTGTTTTTAATCAGCAGAACCAAAGTCCAAACTAGTTGCACTGACTTGATTCTGACTCATCATGACCCTATAGGATGGAGTAGAGCGGCTGTGGAGTTTCCAAGGCTGAAAAAATCTCGGTGGAAACAGACTGTCGTATCTTTCTCTTGTGGAGTAGCTGGTGGGTTTTAACCTTCGACCTTTTGGTTAGTAACCTCAATTGTCTTAAACATGTATTTCCTTAACTTTAGTGAGCATATAAATCTTGGGGCTCTGGTTACAATACAATTCTGATTTCCTGCATGTAGGATGTTTGAAGATTATGCATTTCTTTTAAGATTCTGTCATGCATGCTGACTCAAAGACTAAAGTTTTCGAGGATACTTTTTCATGTGTTAGAGAATGGCACATAACAACAACAAGATACCTGTTGTTTCTACATAGATAAATTCTTTTGGTCACAGCCTTTCTTTCACCCACCTATAGTACATATAGATTTATTTATATATTTGACATTTTATTGTTGCATAAAAAACTGAAACTAGTGCTATTTTCCTTCTTTGTTAGTTAATTATATCTATCTGGTTTCTTTTTTTCTTTTCCTTTTTTTAAAAAAATTTCACACTTCACCAAGGAAGACATTCAGATGGCCAACAAACACATGAAGAAATGTTCAAAATCCCTAGCCCTGAGAGAGATGCAAATCAAGACAACCATGAGATATCATCTCACTCCAGTAAGACTAGC
>NW_006399781.1:14236527-14238807 GCF_000299155.1 Elephantulus edwardii
GGGGGGGATTGTGTACCAATGAGGGAGTTTTTCTTTTGCTTTTCAAGGAGAGGAGCAAAAGGCGGGGGGGAGGGGTTTGTGCGGGGAGAAGGGTGCAACAATGAATGAATGGAATCCCCCCCAAAAAAATGTTTTTATTGATTTGCATAAAATCATTCATGTGCATGGTGTTTTGTACATGTACTTTGTATTTGATAAAAAAAGGGGGGGGAATTTCACATTATTTTTTCTAAACATTAGAAATATTTTTTTTCATTGCTGTACATTTTCTCCCTCCCCTCCCCCTCCCACAGCCCTCCCTGCAATGCATCCCTTATTTCCAGATTATTGTATGCATATAATACTCTATCATATATTTCTCTAAGACAGTTCTTTCCCTCATCTGTTCTACTCTAGTGTTATCTACTCTTTTCTCAGTCTCTCCCTAAACCCCATCTAAACCTGCACCCCATCCTGTTTTATAACAATGGTGTCATGCAATATTTGCTATTTTACAACTGAGATATTTCTCTGATTATTATGTTCTCCAAGCTCCTCCATGTTGATTAATGTTTTACAAGTTCATCTTTTTCAATGCTACATAATATTCCATTGCATAGATGTACCATAGTTTTTCTATCCATTCATTGGTTGAGGGGTTGACCTGTGTTCTTCAAAGATGTGTTTTTTCCTTGTACTTCAAATATTTTGCCGACATGTGACTAAGAGTGAATTTTTTTCTTTTTCCCTTAAGTTTAATATACATTCTCTCTCACTTGGATGTTGTTGTTGTTGTTGTTATGTTTATGCGCTATCGAGTAGCTTGCAACTCATAGTGACCCTGTGCACAACAGCCCTTGCTCTGTCCTGTGCCAATTGCACCATCTCTGAAACACCCATCCCGATTACCCCAGTCACTGAATCAATCCACCTCATAGAGGGCCTTCCCCTCCTGCACTGTCCCTCCACCCTACCAAGCATGATGTCCCACTCCAAGGACCAGTCCCTCCTTAAAACATGTCCAAAGTATGTTAGATGGACCCTCAGAATCCTTGCCTCCAAGGAGGCACCCAGTTTAACCCTTTCCAGGATGAATCTGTTTGTTTTCCTAGTAGTCCACGGTACCCTCAATACTCTTCTCCAGCACCACAGCTCAAAGGCATCAATTCTCCTTCTATCCTCCTTAGTCACTGTCCAAATCTCTGATGCATAACAAGTGATAGCAAAGAATATGGCCTGTATCAGACTCACCTTAGTCTTCAGAGAGAAACCATTGCTCTTCAGTACTTTCGAGAGGTCCCTAGAAGCAGACTTTCCCATGGCAGTATGTCTATTGATTTCCTGGCTACTGGTGCCAAGAGTGTTGACTGTGGAGCCAAGCAAACTAAAACTGTAAACAATCGCAATCTCTTCACCATCCATCCTGATGCTGCCAAATGGTCCAGTGGTGAGAATCTTTGTCTTCTTGACATTGAGCCTCAATTGTATTGGAGGCTGCAGTCCTTGACCCTCTGCAGCAAGCGCTTCAGGTCCTCCTCAGTTTCAGCAAGCAGGGTTGTGTCATCTGTGTAACACAGATTGTTGATAGATCTTCCCCCAGTCTTGACCCCACATTTCTCCTCATAGAGCCCAGCCTCCTGGCTAATCTGTTCTGCATACAAGTTGAAAAGGTATGGAGACAGGACACATCCCTGGTATATGCTCTTCCCAATTTGGACCCACACCGTGTTTCCTTGTTCTGTTCTGACAACTGCCTCTTGGTCCAAGTATAGGTTTCTCATTAGCATGATCAAGTGTTCTGGAATTCCCATTCTTCTCATAGTTAGCCACAGTTTATTATGGTCCACCCAGTCAAATGCCTATGCATAATCAATGAAACACAAATAGACATTTCTCTGGCATTCCTTCCTTTCAGTTAAGATCCATCTACCATCAGCTACAATATCCTCAGTACCACGACCCCTTCTAAACCCAGCCTGGACTTCTGGCAGTTCTCTGCTAATGTGCTGTTCCAGTCGTTTTTGGATAATCTTCAGTAGAATCTTGCTTGCATGTGAAATCAGTGAGATTGTTCCATAGTTTCCACACTCTGTTGGGTCGCCCTTCTTTGGGATGGGAACAAAAATAGATCTCTTCCAGTCAGTTGGTCAAGTGGTTGTTCTCCAGATTTCTTGGCACAACTTGGTGAGCACATCCAGGGCAACATCTGTTAGCTGAAATACGTCAATTGGTATACCATCTATTCCTGGAGCCTTAGTTTTTGTTATTTCCTTCAAAGCAGCCTGAACTTCTTCCTTCATC
>NW_006399781.1:14238907-14241807 GCF_000299155.1 Elephantulus edwardii
CTGTGTCTGCCAATTCCTTTCGATACAGTGACTCAGTATATTCTTTCCATCTTCTTTTAATACTTCCTGGATCATTTAATAGTCTGCCTGTAGCTCAAGAGAGTTTTGTTTTTTTTTTTAATTATTCCCTCAACCAACATTTCTGACCAGTTACCTTGCTTCCTTCCTAAAATCCTTCATAATTCTCAAGTTGGGTTACTAGTTCCTGTCATATGAAAAACATTCTTTCTCATGTTTATCTTCCATCTCTTTGGGTTTTCCCCCCTACAACCTAGAGGAGCTTTGCAAGTTTATCTTGTGACTCATAAACTAGATTTTTCTGAAAGATCATTTCTAGTCTTGGGTCTTGCTCACAAAGTGGATGGCTGTTAATTCTCCTTTGCATCCATGTTCTGTTTTAAAAATTTTGTTATTTTTTTTTCATGTCTGGCTGCTCTCTTTTTATTACTTGTATCCTAATTTCACAGAGATCCTGCCTTTAAGCATTTTAGAGAATTCTAACACTTTTTCTAGAATTTTCTTTTTATTCCTCCAGCAAATAATTTCCATAAGATTTTTCTCCCTTTGTATCTCACTTTTCCTAATTCTATAGAGTTGTAGTTATTTTTCCTTTTCATTGTTGCTCAGTATTTCAATATTTCCCTCCCCTTATGTCTGAGAATCTCCCATTTGATGAAGCAAAGCTTTCCTTCTACTGAAAATGCCAGAAACTCAGTGTATCAGTCTTTTCTCTCTTTTCCAATCATGGCATGTGGATAAGGTCATGCAAACCAATTTGTTTGTTCCAGACATTAACTAAGATGTATCATGCAAGGAAGCAGAACATAATTGCCCACATTGAGATTTCCACATGGAAGCAGTTTAAAACCAATAATCAATGTTGGAATGGTCATGGCCAGCAGTGGCATTAGAGGTATCATCAGTAGACCATTTTAGTACCTGAAACAGTTATTTAATCTCAAAATAGAGTCTGGGAGCTAGTCTGTATCTTTTTAATAATTTTGAATTTATTAAAACAACAAGGAATCATGTCTGATATAACCAATACTTTTTTTTTCTTTGTTGTGTACCATCAAATTAGATCAGATTGGCTTAAGAGGAGATTGGCCCTCTTCTCCAGGAGAATCTGGTGGATTTGAACTTCATACCTTCGGGATTGGAAAGCCCCTTCTTTCCATTAGGCCACCAGAGCTCCCTTTAACTAATACCTTTTAACTAGACCTATAATGATTTGGCTTTCTACTATTACATGAACGAGTACTCATCTGGTTAACTTGGGAGAATGCTGATAAAGTAGATCCTTGATCCCACTCTGTCCACCTGTGTCGTGTTCTCTGGTGTCTTCATACTTTTATTTTGTTCAGGTCTGTCAGATGGAGCTGAGTTTTTCAAGCTCTGAGGAAGTAGAGGCCAGAGACAGGAGTTGAACTCAGACACTGCCAGTCACACTGCTTAGAACAATCCTCATGACCACAGCTCTGGTCAGTCAAACCCTTGTCTACAGCCCCCAGTGCCTTTCTCTGTTTCTTTCTCTGAAGTCTTTCTTCTCTTTAACTATAAATCTTGCCAGCTGTTGATTGTTCCTTCACCTTTCCTTATTTCCTCTAAACGTATCTTTCCTTATTTTGATATTCTATGCTTAAGCCATAATGAACAGTTCTCATCCCTTATACCACCAGGCCCTCACTTTGATCTTTTCATAAGCTGTATCTGTTACCTGGAGCACTTTGTGTAACTCTACTTTCTCCATCTAACTAATGTAGAGCTAGTAGAGAACTCTGGTGGCCTGGGGGTTAAGGTGTTGTACTGCCAACTCAAGGACAGGCAATTCAAATCTACTGGCTGCTGCTTGAGAGAAAGATAAACAATCTCCTTCCATCTATTTCAGTCACTGAAAACCCACTGGAGGGTCAACTAGGAGTTGGTTCTGACTCCAGACCAAGGCCTTAGTGATTATGAACTAATGTATACTCTTTAACTCTCATCTGACATAATGCATAACCTGCAGTCTTTAACTCTTATCTGAAACTATTCCATTATTTTTTTCCTGTCTTACTTCCCCCATAGAACAAGTCCCTCCTATGGACTCTATAAATCACTTACATGATCCCTATCTTAAATCATGTTGTTGTTGTTGTGTGCCATCGAGTCACAACCAACACTAGCTGACCCTCCAGCACATTTTCAGAGGTAGTTAATCACATGGGAGGAGATTGCCCAGCCTTCTCACATTGAGCAGCTGGTGGGTTCGAACCTGTGCCTTTGTGGTTGCAATGCAGCGTCTTGCCACTAGGCTACCAGAGCTATTTCAAATGATTATATCGTTGTTTGGTCACCTCTTCCCAGACTGATGCAAACTCTTTGACTAAGTCTTATTTACAATTTTATTCTGAGTGTTTAGTCCTGGATTAGGTACTTGAAATCATTTGTTGAAAGAAAGGGTGGGGTGGGAGATCAGTTCTAAGCAATTATTTAACCACCATGAACACTGATACCACTTAAAAAATACAATAATTTTCCACTTGTGTAGAGGTTTTGATTAAAGTCTTTGTTCTATTAGAGTGGAATCTATGACTGGTTCAATCAAATACCATGCTCAGAGACTTCCACATTAATAATTATTCATGAAAAGTTTACTTGAAATAGCTATAAAGTAACCATAAAATCAATTGTTTTAATTGAGTTACTTTGAAAGTGAAAGTTGATGCTATTAATCATTATTTAGGACAATAGACGTTAAGTTGGGATTACTGTCACTGTTTAGCCAGAAACACCCCCTTGCAGATCATTAATTAGTTGTGAACTTTGATTCAGAGTTACAGGTTTAGAGAGACTTTCTAGTTTCTAGAAGCTTGGAGGCAAGGATTCTGGGGCTTCGTCTGACATACTTTGGGCATGTT
>NW_006399781.1:14241957-14261114 GCF_000299155.1 Elephantulus edwardii
GGTTTAGGGCTGTTGAACGTAGGGTCGCTATGAGTCGCAAATGACTCGACGACACATAACAACAACAACATAGTTTATTCAGCTTCTGGAAGTACAAACTGAGTATGAAAGGTTATCATCTTCCCGTCAAACAGTGAGCATGGAGTTAATGACAAGGAAAGATAAATTATCCAGTATTCTTGATTCACTTTATTCTTTATCCCCAATAGATGTTACTTGCCTTTTGATTAAGTGGGGCACATGCAATGAGAGACATTGAAATTTAGATAATTTTTAAACTATAATAATTAGTCATCACAAAATAGAAGGAAATAAAATCAACTGTTTCTTCCTACATCTGCAATGGTGATCAAGCATAATCCTTTAATTGTAATCAGAGGAAAGAACAAAATGTCAGAGCCATGTGCCTTAAAGAATCTAATTGAGGATTCAGCAGCCATCTCAATGCAGCAATAAAGTTTCACCCTTTAAGGAAAGCAATGCGAACAGTTAAACATCAATTCAGACAGTAATCTTGAATTTAAGAGCTCGATGCTGGGAAGGCTACTTATCCATGTTCTATTTGAAGAAACCAAGACATAAGATAGATTGCATTTGGATCAGGTTGTGGTTGTGCAGATCTACTTTTATCAAAAGATTGACAAATTGGGTCAAGTAGGCGATGAAAGAATAATGGAGGCTTTGAGAATTCTGAGAACACTGGTGATAGGCTGATTAAGAAAAAGCAAAGCAGTGCTAGGAGTTGTGTAACAATAAGTTCAAACTCACAGCCTTTGAGTCAGTTCCCCTCCATTGGTGTTCTGAGGCTGCAAATGCTAATGAGAGGAGACTGCCTTTCTCCCTCCTAGATATTAGTGGTATTAGTGAACTGGAACTGCTAGAGGTATGCAGACGCTGGGTTAGCAGTGCAACCTGATATGGATTTAAAAAAAGAGCAAAGGCCACGGAAAGCCATATTTGACCTGTACCAACTCCACAAAGGGCAACTGTTCCAGCAACAACACAAAACCAGTTCCCTTGAGGTCAGATATGTCCCCCACACTCCCTCGCCTCTTCTTACGCATCCCATCACCAATCTTACTGCTTTACCATGTCCAAAATACAATGCGATAGCTCACAGCCCACACAGAACCATATTAGTGAAGTCACAAGGCAATGAGTCAGGTTAGTTAGCAAAGTGCAATCAGTCAGGACAGCTTCTAAATGTGCTCACAGGTACCTCAGCCTCGAGCCTCAAGGCTGTAGCTTTACAAAACTCTCAGTACTGTCGATTATGACTCTTCCCCTGTCTCCCCCACCTCCACCCCCAAGTCACCCAACAAACACTGGAGTCAAAGGTTCTTGGCTCTGGTTCAATAGCATAGCAGTCCCAAGGTCGGCTCCACCTCACACCAGGTCTCTGCTGCAGCTGCTATGGCTGCTGCTCCGTTAGACCCTGGTCTGACTGGCATAAAGATTTCCCGCACCAAAAATGTGTTGCATTTTCTTGCTTCTTTTTTGTTGGTGGTGAGGTTCTCCAATTCTGCTAATGGTTCCACTCAATTTAATGGAGAAACTAGTAAAACCCCTTGTGGATAAGTTAGTACACCCTATCATATACTTCCACCCATCCACATCACAAAGGCATTTAAAGGCTAGGGAAGCCATTTTGAAGATAAATCCTTAAAACTACAGGACTACCTCAGAGCTCCCTAGATGAGATCACATTCATAATTGTATCTAACTCATGTCATTAAGAAAAAGAAGAACAGATAGGGTCTAATATAGTCTTAATGAACTAAGTATACAAATATCTTGCTGTTGTTGTTATGTGCTATTGAGTTAACTGTGACTCATAGCGACCCTCTGCACAATAGCTCTGAAACCCGCTCTATTCTGAGCCAATCTCACTGTGTCTGACACATCTACACCCGCTACCTAAGCTGTTTTGTTAATCCATCTCATCCGGTGTCTTTTTCCCCTGCACTGTCCCTCTACTCCTCCAAGCATGATGCCTTTCTCCAAGCACTGGTCCCTCCTGGCAACATACCCAAAGTATCTAAGATGGAGCCTCAAAATCCTTGCTTTCAGGGAGTGGCTCGTTTTCACCTTCTCCAGGACATATCTGTTAGTTCTCTTGGCAGTCCATAGTATGTTCAATACTATTCTCCAGCACCACAACTCAAAGGCATCAATTCTTCTTGTGCCATCTTTGGTTACTGCCCAGCTGTCTGATGCATAGCAAGAAACTGCAAAGACAATTATGGCCTGGATAAGGTGCATCTTCGTCTATAGACTGACACTGTTGCTCTTCACTCTGGAGAGGTCACTGACAGCAGATTTTCCTAATGCAATTTGCCTTTTGAGTCTTCACTGCTGGTGCCAAGAATGTTTTAAAAACTAATGTTTTAATCTTAGAAATAAGAAATTATTTGCCTAGGGTTACACTCTGATTAACAGCACTGTGCTAACATAGAAGTTTTCTGAACTGTAACCTGTGTATCATCGTCTATATACAGTGATACAGTTGAGATTTTACAAGGTATAGAGAAACTGGAAAAATGTGCTCTTTCCTACTTCAAATTCATAAACATCACCCAAACCATTCAAACTACTTATACTTCTGCTCAAGAATCTCATAGAGTTCTAGTCCTTCCTCCGTCTCGCTGGTATGGCATATATCACAGGCAAAGAGAAATCTTGTAATGAACTAGCTTGCTGAAAGGATTCTAGATCTTGAAGACAGACAGACCCTTTGTTTCCCCAGTAGCCTCCAACCACCTTGGTGGTCTAGTCCTGGAGGGACTCTGTAGCTTAACAAAAAAATATTAAAGTAGTGTCTCAGGCCATGAGTCAAGCGTAACAAATGAAATAATACTGCATGCTTCACTGGGGCTTTGTAAGGTTCGCATAGAAGAGGAAAACACTAGCCCTTTGGTTTAAAAAATCATTTTAGGAATGCAAACATACATTACAGACCTGCTGCACTACAAAGAGGATATCTATTATTCTTCCATGGGTTTTGTTGGTTTTTGGGTTTTTTCCTAGAAATGGGTACTCAAATCATACTTGAATTTTCCAGGTGATTATACAGTAGCATCCTATTTCATGTGAAGTTTAGTTATTAAAAGATAGTGAGAATTGCTGAATAAAACATAGGTCTCCTTATACAACAGAATAGGAGAAGCGGTGAACTGTGAAAGGCAAACAGAAAAAAACAGCTGAGAACCAAAAGATTTATATCTGACTTTTTTTTTTCTTACAAGAAGCTTAGTGAAAGTCCCCATTTCCCTCCCAGCATGTGTGTGTATGTGGGGGGTCGTAACCCCACTACTGTGAAGCTGATCTCATGATGACCCTGCATTTATATAAATAATAATAAGAGGACATTTTCACTCTGTTACCAAGTTTTCTTGGTAACAGAATAGAGTGAGGGAAGAGGAGAAATCAGGGATGACCCTACATTGCGACTGAGGAGGTTGGAAACACAACTACCTACACAGAAAACTTGATTCTGTGACAAGTTCAATCTTTAGTCACACTCAGTTTGAAAATTCACACACACTCTTTTAGGCCATAAACTGAAAAATAAGCAATGGAATATAAACCTCAAAATAAACACTAAGATAAAAACTTCAGATTGTATTTAAGTGGGGACTTACAATTAAAATTAAGTTAATTCTGCAAAGGAGGGGATATCTCATTGAATTGGAGATTTAGCCCTGGTGGCATGATGGTTAAGTGCTCTATCTGTTGGCTTAAAATTTTGAACTCAATAGTAGCTGCTGATACAGGACTGTGATACATGGCATAATAAATAGAGATGTCATTGCTGATGTCAGATGGGTCCTGGTGGAAAACAAAGAATACCAAAAGAATGTCTATTTGTGCTTTATTGACTATGTAAACACATTTGAGTGTGTGGATCATAACATATTATGACTAACATTGAGAAGAATGGGAATGAATTGTGCTTAGGTGAGATCTATACACATACAGTGAGACAGAGCAAGGGAACACTACTATATGGTTTAAAATTAAGAAAGGTGTGCATGTTAAAAGGAATTGCATCTTTCTAAACATATATGTGCTTGCTTTTTGTCTTAAAGGACAAAAAAAAAGAAGAGTTGTATTGTCTTTGTCTCATTACAAATAATAGGAAAATACTCATTGCCTGAAAACTGGGTTTGAAAACCAGGTAAATTTGGAGAAATACTTACATAGGTCACACACAGGCCATCTTTTGTTCACCCACTGACTTGATTCTTCTCAGCCAATGAATAAAGTAGGTTGTGACACTACTTTTCTCTCAAGAAAAGATCTTGTACTCTAAAAGGAAAAGTATATTCATTTAGAAAGTCTGAAGATGTCTTTTTTTTTCAAACATTGAGATAATTTTTTTCCATTGTACAATGAGGTATGAAGAATAGAGAGTAAACAAACCTTTTGTAAACTGCTTCATTATCTTTAATGTTGCCTTTACTAAAAGGCCTACTGATGCTGTTTACCATACCAAGTGCTCATCCCTGTACAAAAGGCTGATGCTTATCAGTGCCAGACTCACCCAGGGGCCATGTTTGCATTGCACTCTGGGAAGAAGGCCATGTTTGCATTGCACGTAGGGAAGAGGAGTGTGATAAGCTGTTGGTGCTGTCAGGTGCTATGGTCAGTTCCTGCTCATAGTAACCCTATGAACAACAGGATGAAACACTGCCCGATCCAGCATTTTCCTCGGAATCATTGCAATGTGTGAGCTCATTATTGCAATCCTCTGCCAATCCATTTTGCCACGGGTCTTCCCCTTTCTCATTGACTCTCTGCATAAGCAAATTATCAAATGTTCCTGTTGTTGTTAGTTAGGCACTGTCAAGTTGATCCCAGTTCATAAAAACCTGATATATAACAGAACAAAACAATACCCAAATTGTCACTTGTGCTCAGTTACTACTGGGGCAAGGAGATAACCTGGAGTAGTTTTTAATATTTTGTTTGATAGACTGTTTTAAAACTAACCATTGCCTTGATTTGTTATTTGTTTTTCCAGAAGAACAATTACAGGTTGACTAGTCCTTAAATGTCTCCAGGATACTTTTTAAATTTGAGTTCTTCTTTCTGTTAAATAAGAATAGCAAAACAGGAGCCCAGGGTTTTCTATGCAAGTAAAGAAATAGGTTTATTAGGAAAAATACTTTGCAAACTTGTTTAAATGGATCGACTCAGTGACTGGGGTAATGGGAATTGGTGTGTCAGAGACAATTAGGTTGGCTCAGGAGAGACC
Source organism: Elephantulus edwardii (assembly GCF_000299155.1). Classification (NCBI taxonomy): domain Eukaryota; kingdom Metazoa; phylum Chordata; class Mammalia; order Macroscelidea; family Macroscelididae; genus Elephantulus; species Elephantulus edwardii. Next base: position 14,247,215 of record NW_006399781.1, read on the forward strand.
AGGGTTCAGAGCTGTTATACATAGGTCGCTATGGGTCGCAAGTGACTCTGTGGCATTTAAGAACAACAACAACAACTTTGCAAAGGGAGAGACAGAGAGACAGACACCTATGATTAGTCCTATGATTCATTGAGCAAAGGAGAATATGATTCTTTTAAAGGCTCTGTTGTTGTTGTTGTTGTTGAATATGGCTGAGCTGGAACTGACCCATAGCTGACTCTCTAACAGATTTTGAAGGAGCTTGCCTATCTTTTCCCTAGAAGCAACTGGTGGATTTGAACCATATGCCTCTGGAATTGCAGCTCAGTTTCTTATGACTTGGCCACCAGAGCTCCCTTTTAAAGGCTCTTAGCGGTGGAGAAAGGACATCAGGTCTATTCATGGTTCTTGCTGGCAGGTGTCATTTACTTAACTATGACTCACAGTGACTCCCATGAACAATGGATCAGGGCCTTGTCCTATCTTGTGCCATCTTCATCATCTCTGATATATTTGCATCCATTGTCAGAGTCACTGTAGCAATCCATGCTGCTGAGGCTCTTCCTCTCTTTCACTGACCCTCCATCCTTCCAAGTATGATGGCTTTTATGAAGGACTGCCCTGTTCTCACAACATGACCAAGGCATGTGAGACAAAGTTGTACTATCCTACCTTTAAGGAACATTCTACTTGCACTTTCTTGAAGACATATTTTTTTTTTATTTTTTTAAGCTTTGTGTGCTTTTTTAAATTTTTTTTTAATTTTTATTTTATTATTTTGTGTGTGTGTACCGTCAAATCAGATCTGACTGGTACAGGAGGAGATTGTCCCTCCTTCTCCAGTAGAGCATCTGGTGGATTCGAACTTTGTACCTGTGGGATTGCAGTGCAGTTTCTTGCCACTAGGCCACCAGAGCTCCCTGTTTATTTTTTTTGGCAGTCCATGAGACACTTAGTCATTTTCTCCAATATCACAACTCAAAGGTATCACTTCTTCTGTCATCCTTAGTCATTATCCAATTTGCTGATGTATAACAAGTAATTGAAAACACCAGGGTTTAAATCTGATGACTTTAGCCTTTAAACTGAGGTATATTTGCTCAGAATACAGATAGAATAGGTTTGGGAAAAGGATACAATCGCACTGCACAACTTTCTTGATTTTAAACCATGCAATGTTTCCCTGTTTGGGCTGGACAACAGGTATTTTTGTGTATGTATAGATTTAATTTATTAATTTTCAAATGAATATTCCTTAAATGAAACAGCAATATTTGGTCTATTTGTTGAACTGAACAACTTGGTGTTGCTGTGATGATGAACACTCTTCCATAGTCGTATCAAATACCATAACAGTTACCGATTTTGCACACTGTTCGGATGAGCTTCCAGATTGATTCAAGCTGGGAAGCAGGAGTGGCATCCACTTCCTAAACTAGATGCCTCTGGAAACTCTATGAACTCTCTAAACTGTACACACTCTCTAAACTCTATAAATGTACAGAAACGATGCCATTTATAGAACAGAGTTCTGTACAGAAATGATATTAGTTATAGAACATAGTTCAAGTCTTTTGTACAAAAATTACTCTCATTTGTAATCAAATTGATGACATTTAACCACTGCTAAATGAAACTAGTGCTGTTTTATATGCGGAGGAACACTCTCCAACTTCATAACTCACTCTTTGTCAGTGTGAAGTATGAAGTAACCTGGTTGCTATGATACTGAACCTTGTACCATTGGGGTATCAAAAACCAGAATGGTTTCCCAGTGTGGACAGTGTTTAGTGGAGCTCCAGGTAGTAAAACAGATTTGGAAGCAGGAGTGGCATCCACTTCCTAAACCACATGCCTCTGGAAACTCTATGAACTTGGAATTGATAGTTATGGAAAGATATGTGTTCATAGAGTCGCTATGAGTCACGCTTGACTCAACAGCAATCAACAACAACATAGGTTTCACATGAACACGATTAAGTGTTATGGGATTCCTATTCTTCTCAAAGTTAGCCATAAGTTATCATCCACATAATCATTTGCCGTGGTTCATAGAGAAGGTTGGATTTTAACAGTTAAGCTATCAAAAGGAAAAGTTCATTATGATTACTCTTGAACAGAGAGAGGACCATCCACAACAGGGTTATGTGGGAGGGACTGGGATAATTAAGCAGATGTGCAGCTGTTCTTTAACTGGCTGCCAACAAAAGTACTTTCATAGTCTCATGGTGAGCACGCCTAGATGGCCACAAGTGTGCGGGATCCTGCAAATTTCAGCTTGTGACTTTGAAGGTGGCCTCCTCCCCGTGAGGCTCTTGGTCATGTTTTCAAGAAGGTCATACAGGAGACTCTCAGCAGCTAAAAGCTCTTTCTGTTTTATGTACCATCAAGTCAGGACCAACTTAGAACTGACCCTCCAGCCAGTGTTACAGAGGCTGTAAATCTCATGGTGAAAGATTGGATTGCTCATCTTTCTCTCAGGGAATGACTAGGTAGATTTGAACTGCCTGCCTTTGTGTAGGCATTGAAACTCCTTGTGGTGGTGGTGTTGATTGCCATGGACTCATAGCGACCCTATGAACAAAAGGCCTGAAGCCTTTCAAACTATCAATATTTATCGAAGTTCATAGATTTTCTGGGGCAGGTTGTTTAGGAAGTGGATGCCACTCCTTGCAACTCATTACCATGAGGGTTAGGAAGAATACCCAGAGCTACTGGGCTGCACATTTAGGATGTGTTCATTAACTGAATGCTGGCTTTCCTGATCTGAACTATCTCAAGGGAATATACTTTTAATTCAGCACATCATGTAAAGAGGAAAGGAAAGAGGGAAATACAATGTAATTCAGAGCATACCTAGCAGTAACCCCATTGAAAATAGTTAAAATTTCCCTTCTCATTCCTTGAAAAGGTCACCCTTGATGCAAATCAGGAGTCTTATTATTATGTTAATAGAAGGGAGTGATGCTCAGCTGTAGATTGCAGGGTGGAGGCAAACTACCATTGTTAGAGAATTTAAACTTGATAAGGAGGTTTTTTTGAACTGTCCTTCTAGTCTAAAAGGACATTTAAAAAAATATATATTATTAAGGGAGGTTGGGAGAGAATGGGAAAAGAGTGCATAGGTAATGAACACTGCATTAGATCAGATGAGGAGAAGAACTATTGGAAAGGAATATATGATTAGGCATGATATACATGACCACAATCTGGAACAAGGGCTGCATTGTGGGGAGGGTTGAAAGGGGACAAGATGAAGAAAAAAAAAAACTACCCAAAACATTTTTAATGTTAAGAAAAATATTGTTGTTGTTGTTGTTGTTGTTGTTACGTGCCATTGAGTCACCTGCGACCCATAGTGACCCTATCTATGTTCTGATGCCTGCCCTGTCCTAAGCCAGGCTCACTGACTCTGACAGTTACTGTATTAATCCGTCTCCTCCAGCGTATTCCAATCCTGTATTCTCCCTCTACCCTTGCAAACATGATGTCCTTCTCCAAGGACTTGTTCCTCCTGGCCACGTGCCCAAAGTATGTCAGATGGAGCTTCAAAATCCTAGCCTCCAAGGAGACACTTGGTTTCATCCTTACCAAGACAGACCTGTTAGTTCTCTTGGTGGTCCATGGTATGTTGAAGACTCTTCTCCAACACTACGACTCAAAGGCATCAATCCTTCTTCTTGTGAAGACCATGGCCTGGATCAGGTGCACCTTAGTCTCTACACTGTCATTGTTGCTTCTCAGTACTCTGGAGAGGTCCCTGGCCACAGATTTTCCCAGTGCAATGTGTCTTTTGATTATCTGACTGCTGGTGCCAAGAGAGGGGGGAAAAATGTAGTAAATTTTAGGGTGTTGAGATTTTTTTGTTTGTTTGTTTTTACTGGTTTCTTCCCTATTGCTCTATATCCTTAAATCTAATTTAGAAATTATTTCACATACTAAAACAAATTGTTTTACACACTAAATGGGGAGCTCTGGTGACCTAATCAGTAGAATTGTGCTGCCAATCCAGACAGGAAGTAGGAATCCTCTTGGAAGTTCAATAAGGAATTTCTGTCCCTGGAAAGAGAAATTTGGCATACTATTTCCATGTCGTGTGCTTTCTCACTCCTCAAGTGCGCCCCTTTCCCTAGCCCTAATACCTCAACAGACGTGTCTGCAGTAGTAATCCCTGTCCTTCTGCTTCTGTAATGTTTACCCTAGAAATTCCCATCCTGCTTGCATGCTAGTCCAGATTCAGCACAAAAGCCAAGTTCACCCACCATTTTACACTTAGATCTTTGGAACAAAGGTTCCTCTAGGGTGCTGCCTAATAAATTTTTCCTCTCCATGAGTGTCACCTGTTCATTCCCGAGTTATTGTCTTGCTATAAGAAAAGTATGAGATGAAGTTTCATTCTCCTTGCCTCTAAAGAACACCTTGGTTGTATGTCCCCCAAAACAGACTTTTGTGTGTGTGTGTGTGTGTGTGTATGTGTGTGTTTATTTTGACAGTCCATGGGACTCTTTAGTGCTCTTCTCCAACACCACTATTTAAACACATTGGTTCTTCTTCTGTCATTCTTAGTCATTCATTACCCAACTTTCACGCACATAGAAGTACTTGAAAAGGCCACAGCTTAGGTCAGGTATGCTTATGTTGCTCCTTAGCACTTTGGAAAAGTCCTTTCCCCATGCAACACTTTTTTCAAAATCTTGATTGATGCTACTGATGGGTGTTGGTTGTGGATCCAAGTAAGATGAAATCATTGACAACTTCAATCTTTTCTCTTATTGATCCAGTGGTGAAAATTTTTGTTTCCTTGATGTTAAGAGTATTATGTTTGTTGCTGTTGTTATGTGCCACTGAATTGCCTGTAACTCACAGTGAGTCTGTGTTCAATAGCTGTGAACCCTGCCCTATCCTGAGCCAGGCTCACTGTCTCCAACACACCTACCCCCATTATTCTAGTTACTGTGTCAATTCATCTCATCCAGGTTCTCCCTCTCCTGCACTATCCCTCCACCTTTCCAAGCAAGATGTCATTCTTCAAGGACTGGTCCATCCTACCAACATGACCAAAATATGTGAGACAGAGCTTCAAAAATCTTTGCCTGTGAGGAGAAACTTGGTTTCACCCTCTCTAACACAGACCTGTTTGTTCTTCTGGTGGTCCATAATATGTTCAATACTCCTCCCCAGCACCACAACTTAAAGGTATTGATCCTCCTTCTAGCATCCTTAGTCACTGTACAGTGCTTTAATGTATAGCAAGAAATCATGTAAGATCAATATAGCCTAGAAAATCTGTGTGGTTTCTATGAATTGAATTCAATTTGATGACATCTAAAACAATTGTGAAGAGAAGGGTTAGAACAGGGCACACAGAGCACATTGTAATAAATGTAGTCCATTCCTCATGCTAGCTCCTTCCCTAGAAAAATGATGGAAGACAACATGATCAGTCATCCAGGGAGGTAACACCAATTGTCTTACTTTTCCAAGAAAGAGAAAGGATTCACTCACTCACTGAATTACATTTGCTCTGAAGTGTTAGACACTGCTTTGATTGTTGCCTTGGCTGTCGGGAAAGCCGCATTTACAAAATAACCCAAACTCTCTGCTGTTGAGTTAATCCTGAGCCATGGTGTTTCTCCATCAGGTTTCAGATGCCTGAATGAGCACACTCTTCCTCCTCTTGTCCTGTGGAGTACAACTACTGACTTTTGATTAGCAGACCAGCAATAGAATGCACTGGGATACTGGAACTTTTGGCAAAGAGTTTTACATTTCAGAAGAGGTTATCCCATACGCTGCAATACTATGTAATGGTGAAACTGAGTGTCTACAATTCTTAAAAGTACTTTCAAAGTAATGGAGAGATAACTGAAGCAAAGAGAAACTGGGTAAACTTGACAAAAGGCCTGGCAGGATGGGTTGTTGTTGATGTTATGTGCTATCCAGTCAGAACCTACTCATAGCTGACCCTCCAGCTAGTTTTCGGAGACGGCAAATTTTGCAAGAGTTGAAGACCCATCGTTGCATTCCTGAGTGAATATTTCAGGAGAAAGAAACTAAACAAGCGGACAAACAAAGGCTAAAAATGTAAGAAGCTGTGAATGAATGAAAGGGGATTGAGTGTCGTGGGAATGGAAGAGAAGAATTGGGGGGGTAAGGGGAGCTCTGGTGGCCTAGTGGCAAGAAGCTGCACTGCAATCCCAGAGGTGCATGGTTCGAATCTACCAGCTGCTCTGCCGGGAAAGGAGGGACAATCTCCTCCTGTACCAGTCAGATCTGATTTGACGGTATACAGACACACAAAATAATAATAAAATAAAAAAATAAAAATAATTGGGGGGTAAGCCTATAGTAGAAATGGCCGTTAAGATTGATCATGGAGCCTTAAAGTGCAGTTGAAGACAATTTAATCTGGTTGATATAATAGAACCTTTAAAGCTTCAAAGTGTAACATGGCATGCTATACTTTTAAAGATTAATTAAAACTTAGGTGAAATGAGACATCAAACTGAAGAGCTAAGAGAGTGTTGGACAACATCAAATCTAAGTTGAAGAGATGAACAAACAGAGACTAGAGAGAAGCAGATCTGCCTGGAGGCTACTTAGCAGTTAGTTGTAGGGCAGGCAAGGACTATAAACATTCTTTTACTTAGCTACCTCCTCATTCCAATTCCTGGTTCTGTTTCCCAATGATCCTGTGAGGCTTTCTTTTCCTACTTGTCTGCTTGCATCCAGGCGTCATTTTGATGACGTTATTATATTTTGCTTAAACTTCTCAGTCATTCTTCCTTCTTCTTTTACCCTTGACCAAGAAAAACAGTAAGAAATACAAAATCCATTTAATACCTATCATGATCAAAACAAGTTTTGAAGACTCAGAGTCAAATGAGACTCTCAGTCCAGTAAAAGAGGAAGACAAAGAAAATGTAAACCTGGATTTATATGAGTGAGGGGTACCCCATAACCACTTTCCAACAGCAAGTCAATTCTGACCAACAGCAACCCCACAGGATAGGACAGGCACACCGCCATAGGCTTTCTAAGGCTGTGCAATCTTTACAGGAGCTGACTGTCCCATCTTTTTTCTATGAAGCAGGTGATGACTTTGAATCACTGCCCTTTCAGTTAGCAACCATACTTTTCACCCACTCTAAGCCACCACAGATCCTGGGACTACCCCTCATGGCAATGAAATAGACTTGGATTCAAAGTTAGGGCACGGAAACATTCTCAGAGGCAGGGATATTTAAGAAGTCTTACTAGGTAAACTAACCAGATGGGCAAGGAAGAGGGAAATGGGTTTCTGGAAGAATATAAGTGTCAAAAACTTAGGAGAGCCTGGCAACCAATTGCTGTCAGGGGCCATTTTGTTAATTCTGATTTACGGCTACTTTTTGTGTGCAGAGTAGAAAATCTACAGGATTTTCAATGTTGTGGTCTTCTGGAAACAAAGTTCTAGATTTGTCTCCCAAGAGGGCTCAAACTGTCAACCCTTTTTTTTTTGGTTAATATTGCAGTGTGTAATCATTTGTGCAGCCCAGTGAGTCTGGGGAAGCCATTAGCAATTTCATTTGGTTGGAGTGTAAGGCTATATGTAGGAATGGCAGAGATGTGCTCTTGTTGTAAGGGGCTGTCAAGTTGAGTATAAATCATAGCGACCCTGTGAACAATAGATCTGAACCCTGTCCTATTCTGTGCCATCCTCACACTAACACGTTAAAGCCCATTGCTGCAGTCACCGTGTCAATCCACCTGCTTGAGGGTTATCTTCTCCTTCACAGACTCTGTACTTTTCTGAGCATCATGTCCTTCTCCAAGGAACATGTCTGAAGTATGTGAGGTGAGGCCTTACCATCTTTGCCTCCAAAGAGCACTCTGGCTGCACCCTCTCCATGACATATCTGTTTATTCTTTTGGCCGTCCATGGGATATTTAGTGCTCTTCTCCAACACCACAGCTCAAAGGTGGCAATTCTTCCCTGTCATCTTTATTCATTGTTAAGCTTTCAGAAGGAATAATCAGGTTTCAACTTATGAAGAGCTATGCAAGACGTCCTAATGACTTTAGATTGAAAGTTTTGAGCTGGGGCAAACAATGGAATTTGCCTTCCATCTTCATGTCACTTTTGTCCTTATTTATCTAGTAACCTATTCATATCCTTTCCACCTGGTCTGCCACAGGAGATCATGAGTTCCTCAACTAGATTGTTCAAACAGACCAGATGGTCCCTCAGCAGTGGGTGAGTCAGGCACCAGGTGGCCTGAGCCTAGGGTGAAATCTCAGGTTTCCCCTGGACCAGTTCTGTGAGTCTTAGCAAGCTATTCAACCTCCCTAAAGCCTTTGTTTTTTTGCAGGCAAAATAGAGACAGTAATACTGCCTATTGCCTCAGGAGGATTTTGTGAAGGTTAAGTGAATTACATATGAAAACCCTTAGCACAGTAGCTGGTACATCTTACACACTTAATAGACGTGAACTACACCAACACATCTAGGTTAAGGGGCTACAGTGGGTGGAAAGTGGGGGAGACCAGAGCCCATCTTGCCTGAATGCTTTTTAACCATTAATCACATTGGATTGCTGTAGGCCCCACACTACACTTGTAACTCCTGTCTCAGGCCTCTCAGACCATGCACAGTTCATTTCTTTTAGTCTATCAACTGATAAAGCTGTATTCCTCTACTACTGAGTCTGCCGATTTACACAGCTTCCCAGTACCCAAGTTTTGGTAGGAATGTTGAGAAAAGTTCAAGGAGAGAAATAAACAGAGCAGCACACGAGAACGAGGTGTTTGGCTTGGGTTTGCACTGACGGTGATGCGGTGTTTCAGTAAGCATCTAGTTGATGACTTTGTTGTTTATACACCCGGTGAGTGGCTCATGAGTTGAAATGAAATTTCATGACTAACTTTGCATAATGCTCACACTACTACTATGCCCACCTGAGCAATTCATCAATGTTTTAGGAAGAGAAACACAGTGATTGGCCCTAAGGCACCCAGACGACAGTTCCAATGTAGTCAGTTGCATTTTTGGATCCCCCACAGAACTCTCATAGTATATATGATGGAGGAGATGAATGACTTTAATTATACCTTATTAATCCTCATTAGGACCCTTTTATTCTTTATAAATGGGTTTGCTGGGGGTGGGGATAAGAAATTCTGGTCAAGTCCCGTTACATCTGATGACGCCTGGGTGAATCCATTCCCACTTGCTATGACAGTGGGGCTTTCTTACCCTAAAGTATTGCATTTTGAACATGGATCTGCTGAGATGTTGAAGACGCAAGGAATTCATTCTCGTGCAGTGGAATCTGAACAAATAATTTCTGTGGCTCCTGTCTCCTATTTAAAGCCATGCTTGTCGCAAGGATGAAATTGTTGTATGAAATAGGTGCTCTTGACCGATGTCTGTGCTACTGCTTTAATGTTTGTGTATGATGAACGGGAAAACAGAGAGGAACACCAAGGCTAAGTAATTTGAACCCAGGGCTATCTATCTGAATGAATTCAAAGACCTGACACCACAAAGAAGGGGCTCCCTAAACAGTAAGTAAGTGCATCATTATGTTCCCATTATTTCAGTCTTGGTCCCTAAATTCTACCACAGCCCCAAAGAAGTCTTGGAGATTTCATGAAGGAGTAATTCACTGTGCATCTTTAATGTTCCGGAACTAGGCACTAGGTCTGGAGCCAGGGCTTATGTGCAAATACCACAACTGTCAGGTAACCAGCCTGGAGGGGCTGGATCAGGTGGTCGCCCAGTAGTTTATTGTGCGACCCTGGGCAAGTCTTCTCTCTTCTATTGCTCTTCAAACATAAAAGAGGGACTACAAATTATGTTAGCTTTGGTGGCATAGACTATAGGGAGTTGTGCTGCCAACCCAAAGACCTGCCTGTCAGTTCAAATCCAGCGTGTTTCAGCAAGAGAAAGATGAGCAATCTCCTCCTGTGGGATTTATAGCCCTGGAAATGCAATGAAGCTATGAGTCAGTTGTGACTCAACAGAGAGAGTGAGAAAAAGAGAGAGAGAGAATTAGAGAATCCCAGGGGTTATGGGCAATCTTCCACTTGAGTTACAGTCGCTGAAACACGATGGAGGGTGGCTGTGAGTCGAAATCCGCTCTATACACAATGAGCTTGGGTTTTGACTTTATATTAAGGCCTAGTAAATGGCTGCGAAGATGCTTTTATTATGTGCTAGATGAGGAGTTATTTTTAAAATCTACAGGGAAGAATAAAATGAAAGTCTCCAGCTTTCTCCTGGCCACCTTCTTGACTGACAATGGGTGCCCCACATTATAACCTCTTGACACAGTACAGAAAAGTTCTCAGTTTTGCTCATATTTGCAAATGTCAGAGGGGAAAAAAAAATTCACCTAAAGCCTTCTAAGAATAATAGGCCAGCCTTTATTTAAACCAGTTTACCCAGTTCTTGGACCTTTTTAAAAAAAAACAAAACAAAAACAACAAAAAAACCAAAACCAAAACCACCACCAACCAAAAAACCCAACAAAACAAAACTATAAGCATAGAGCAAATTCCTCGGGCTTCTGGCCTGCACGGTGAAGTAAATATTACAACTCCAGGGGTCCTTTTCTTTGGGCATAAGACATGGGAAGTTTGCCTGAAACAAGATCCTTGTCACTGCTGTCCAGGGTTCATTGTCAATCAGTACCTTCCAGGAACTGGCTCCTGGGTCAAGGGAAGTACGACATCACTTCACAGGGTGGTCTGTGTGGCCTGCTCCTATCTAACTGGTGGGTCAGAGGAGAGCAGGGAGTCAGGGACCAGCCAGGCGGTGGGAACACGGCAGGGAAACAGCCCACCAGTTAGTGCCTCGTCTGCAGTGTCTGACCCTGTGCGGGCCATTTCTCTGGGGAGACCTTCAGTCTTCTCACGTGTGAAGCCGACGGATTGGAAGTTGGTCCCGGGCCAGCTCCGACATCCTGTAAGTTTTGAGTCTTGCTGGGAACCCAGGGCGGGGCTGCGGAGCAAGATCCTGGAAGGGGATTCCACTGCGGGATCTCTCCCGCTCAGACTCAGCGCTCACTCATTTGGCGCCTTCAAAGCAGTCACCGGCACGCAGGCACCCCGATCCTCCAGCAGCCCCTGACACGGCCCGTTTCCTCCCACATCTCCTTCCTCTTCCTCCCGTGCAGGCAGAGCCTCCACACCTCCCGCTCCCTCTTCCTCCTTTGCAAACTCCCTGCGTTCCCGCGTCCCCTCCTCTTCCTCCCAGGAAAGGCAATGCCCAGGGTGTGCGCCCACCTTTTGGCAAACGACCCTGGGGCCGCGGCGGGCGTCCCCGCCCCCACCAGGAGAGCGCGACGCGGCGGCCCCGCGGGCACACGCCTTCCCATACCTTACATGGACAAATGCATGCAGGCAAAGTCAGGAATTCGGGCCCCTGACGTCAGCCTCCAGCGCTCAGGGCACCGCACGGGAGACCGCGGGGAGGGGGTGGGGACGGCAGGGAGGAGGAGGGGGAAAGGCACCAACCAGCAGCCGCTCCAGCCCGGCCGAAGTTTCACTTTTTGTCTGTGGGTTCGCTCCCGGCCCCGCGCGAGCATTCCCAGGATAAGTAGCTTTAGTGAGCAGGGCAGAGCCGGGCGCTGCAAGGTAAGGGCTGGCTGCGCTGCTGCGGGCTCGGCGCGCGGGCGGCGCGCTCGGCGGGGCCGGTGCGGGGCGCGGGGCCGGGCCTTCCCGGGGGCTGGGGACAATGGGAGGGGGAGTGCCCGGGCACCTCCTCCTCTGCCTCTGCCTCCGCCTCCAGCCGCCGCCGCTGTCGCTGCCCCGGCCGCCTCCTCCCCGAGGTATTGTTGCAAATCCTCTTTCCTCTTCCCCCAACCCGCCGCCCGCGGGTGCCTTGGGAACCCCCAACCATCCGGGGCGCGAGCGCCTCCAGGGTGGCAAGAGCGCGGGGTGCTGGGTGTGTGCCCTGCCCGGGCCGCCGGCCCCGCGGTGCGGAAGTGCCCGCCGCGGCCCAATCACGGGGTACACGCCGTGGGGGAGGGGGCCCAGAGTTTTTCGAGAAACCTTCACTCCAGGCTGGAGAGGTTGGAGCCCCTGTGCTGTGCGCCCCCTTCCCAGGCTTTTCTGGGCTCCAGGGGGCGGGGCCACGCCCAGCTGCTTGAAGCTTTCGCGGAATCACAGTTGTCAGAGAGCAGAGGGCCTAGAGTCTGATTTTTCCAAGTCGCCCCGTTTTACGGTTGGGGCAGCTGAGACCCACAGGGAAGTGGGCTTCCGTCTGCATCCTCCTCTAGACACTAAGATGTCATCAAAATAGATGATTCTAGAGCCTGTGTCTCCAGCACCCACTGCGCGCTTGCACTTCTTAGGGGTGTTGGATCAGGGTGGACGAAGACCCAAGACCTGTCCTCAGTGAGTGTTCAGTCCGAGAGTTGATCCTACTCAAAGCAGAAAGCCCCAAATTGAGGAAAAAATATGGGTAAAAAAGTTTTGAGCGTCTCAGGAAAAAGAATTTGGGAGTTTTTTGCCTATGGAAGAACCAGAGTCGACTCTTTGGAGGTGTCAGCTCTTGATCTGGGCTTTTGAGGAATGTGGAATTTTCTGAACCCCGCCAGCACCTTAGAGGACTGTCATTTCCTCAAGGGAGCTGGGTCCGAGAGGACTAAATCAAGTGTGGGGAGGAGAAGTGAAATGAAATAAAACTTTGTTGAGGGTATGGGGTGGGGTGGTAGGCTACACAAGCCTGGAATTGTGTCCTGGGGCAAAACAGGGTTCTCTGTTTTTGGAACCACAGAATTCCCTTGGATCATAAATTCTTTTACCTCCTGCTCTTTGACCTCCATTCCTGTCCCCACAGATCTGCTGTCTTCCTGTCTACAAACACAAAACCAGCAACAACTGAGTTCTCTCTGGGCTGGCCTCCTATGCCTGTCTCTTTCTCTCCATGATCCTTTACGAAGTTACTTGCCTTCCCAATAAAATTAATTCTCATCAAGGTATTAATGTGATAATGATTTATCGCCACTACACATGCATTTTAAGAAAGCCTTAAAGTGAGGAAAATTGTGAATGGAGTATCTTTAGAAAGCAGCCCAATCCTCACTTGCTGTCCAAGTGAGAGACAGTGATTCCCTCCAATCCTCTCTTGCTGTCACTCTTACTGTTGGAGAAGTAGAAGCCCAGAGATTGTGAGTGCCAGCCCCAGAGTCAAATGTGAATGTGGTGGTGGCATTTGGTGGTCAGAACTCGCATTAGGATTCTCTCTACCTTATCCCTGGTCTTTCACCTTTTAGGGTTCTTGTCAACATTAGAGGAAAATGAAAATGGAGAGTGGTTCTTGGTTCCAAGGCAGCACCAAGGCCTTTAGAGTACTGACTCCACTTGGACTATACATAGTAAAGATAAGCTTGTACAGGAGTGCAGCCCTGGGACCTTAGAGTTGGCCAGTGCCCCAGAGCATGGCTTCCTTTAAACAGTGATGGTGTCTAGACTTGGCTTTAAGGATAAGCCTAGTGCAGAGAAGCGGAACTGATAACCAGCATTGAGTAGGGCCTTCCCTGACCTGACATAGTCTGGTAGAGAGGTAATCACTCTGGGGGAGGTTAAACAGTTCTAGCCGGTAGTGGTGGGTGGGAGAAGAGGCTTGATTATAAAGGACCTAACAGATACACAGCTTAGGTGTTTGGTGTCATCATCTGAGAGTTTGAGTGGACTGGGACATGATTTGGAGGTGACGATCTGTAGAAAGCCTGTTGCAACCCCAAATTCCAGTGAGCAAAGCAGTACATTTTTTAGTTTTTATACTAGTTTATTTACAAAATTAAAATATATTGTTTTTCATACCAGATCCTTCCAATTTCTCTCACACCCCCCACCCATCAAATTGTACAGCCCCATGATTAATCCCCCTCCCCTGCACATCCTCATCTCTCTGCTTCCAACCTCCCCCCCC
>NW_006399781.1:14262619-14264708 GCF_000299155.1 Elephantulus edwardii
GTAGTGGAATTGCTGGGTCAAATGGTATCTCTATTTGCAACTTTTTGAGAAAGCGCCATACTGCTTTCCACAGGGGTTGCACCATTTTACACTCCAGGGTTCCAGTTTCTCCACAACCTCACCAGCATTTGTTGCTTGATGTTCTGTTAAATTTTGCTATTTTGACTGGGGTGAGATGATATCTCATAGTTGTTTTAAACAAGGCAGTAATTTTGACCTAAGAATATTATGGCTGAGTGTTCCTTTGGAGCCCTGGTGATGCTGTGTTTGAAGCACTTGGCTACCAACCAAAAGATTGGTGGTTCGAGCCAACTCGTTGGTCAGCTGGAGAAAGATGAGGTTTTCTGCTTCTCTAGAGACTCACTATTTGCAAAATGTCCTGGGGAGGGTCTTACTCTGTCCTTACAGAGATGCTATGAATAAGAATCAACTTGATGGCAATGACCTTGATTTGGATTTGATCACTTACATGACATAAATGGTGGCACTAATGGTTACTCTCCCAGTTGCTTACTTAGTAGTACCACGGGGCGGGGGGACACACACATCTGGTAATCAGCTTCCATAAAACTTTGTTGTTGCTTTTGTGTACTGTCAAGTCAGAAATTACTCATAGCAGACCCTCCAGTGGGTTTACAGAGTTAGTAAATCACATGGGAAGAGACTGCTTATCTTTCTCTCACAGAACAGCTAGTGGATTTGAGCCATGCACCTCTGGGTTGGCAGTGTAATTCCTTACCATTAATCCACCAGACCTTGGCACTAGCAGTGAATGGGGTGGTTCAGTGGTAGAACTCTTGCCTGCCACAGTTCATTTTATGGTCTATACAACCCCTGATCCATACAATTTAGAGCAAAGAAAACTTAGTAGAGCAGTTTTACTCTATCACGTGGGTTGATAACTGAACAGCACAAAACAACCTGATGTGTAAAGAACAAATATAAAATTTTGTAGCAGCTTCCTTATTTTGTTGAGATGAATTGTGTTTCATCAATTCTAAAATGTACTTTAGCTTTTTTTTTGCTGTCATTGAAATTCACATGTCTTGTGATCATGGCTGCATCATAGGTAAGCAGTTTTTGTTTTGTATTCTGAGTTGATCATGGTACATCTTAAAATAGATGACTTAGATTTGAGAAAATTTTGTTAATCATACGCTTTCCGGTTTGTGTCCTGACATTGCTTTGCAATTCATGAAACACTTTGCTGTCAGATATTCCCTTGAAATGTCAAAAACACCCTGAAAAATAGGCCTGGGGATACTGTCATTTCCATTTTTAAAGGTTGTCCAAGGACATGCAGCTAATGAGGAATGTGACTCTTGGTGTTAATGTGTGACTGCGTCCTGCTGTGGGGCTCACTCGGGTTAAACAGAAAGGAGGAAGAGAGATTGATTCTGATTTCAGAACCATCCTGTAAGATGCTGGAAAGATGGAGTGTTGACCAAGCATAAGCCATGAAGATTGGAATAGCCCTGTTAGCACAGAGATTTCCTGCATTAAGTAGAAAATGGACAGAAAATGTCAAGTAATACTGCAGTTAGTCGATGGAGTCCAGCTCTTCGGTCCATTGAAGGCAAACCAAGAAACACACATGTTTGGGGGATTATCTGCTGTGTGCCAGGAACTTGTTTAGGCCCTGGGAGTACCCCGAAGATGGGCCATGATCCGTGGTTTTGGGGAATCACATAGAATGTGTGTAGTGGGGAGAGGGAATGTCAGTGCCCCAAGTGACTAGGGGTGAGTTTATTTGGCTGCTTTGCACCAAACAGGGACTCCATTCTCCTAAGGAAATGATCTTAGAGGAAGGGGTGTCTGAACAGAACCTTTAGGGTGAAGTAGGAATTGTCCAATTCAAAGACAAAGATGGATCTGTTAGGATACAGTGGGGGTGTATGCAGGTGGTTTGCCCTTGAGGCTGTTTATTCCTGAGCCTCTGGCAGGTGGGAAGAGGGCAAGATTTTATTTTTGCTAAATACTTTGAAATTTACCTCATAGTCTGCAGAGGTCATTAGAGGGATTAAAAAAAATTTATTAATTTTAATGATCATTTACAGAGATTATGGATTTCCATTCATTCATTGTTGCA
>NW_006399781.1:14264815-14288893 GCF_000299155.1 Elephantulus edwardii
ACTCCACTGTGCAATCTTCATTCTGGTCTCTTGTCATAACCGTAATACCCAATCATATATTTAAATGAGATCCTCGTGAGAATGCAACCCAGAAAGTGTGCAGGAACCATCTCCACAGGAATTGAGTTTGGATGGTAATGCAGGAACCGTAGTAACACATTTATTAACTGGCTGAGTGAACCTGAGACTTTGACCCTGACCAGTAATTGCAAGTGCATAGCTGAGTATATGTGCGTTACGGGTGGGACTCTTCCTGGAGGGGGCTGTGCCTTGCTAGAAGAGAGCAGTGTGAAGACGAGGGAAGCAAAGTGGGGCTGTGTGCAGCAAGCTAGCATGAGGTGGAAATCCATGGGTTTGAAGGTGCACATAGTATGTGGATGAGAAGGAGGAGTGGAAGTGGATTGTGGGCATCTATCTGCTGTAGGTTGACCGGATGCTTGGAGGAACTGGGCACTGCCTTCCTGATACAGTTCACAGAACTGAGATGGGGCTTGAGTGTACTCCTAGAAATTCCACCTCTCTTAACTTTCTCTAAATACAGAGTGGGTAGGTTGTCGGAGGGTTAATGGGAAATGTTTATTTTCCTATTATTCTTCCTTAATAGTAGTAATGAGGAAATATTTTAAAAACTATTTTGAGTGTTCATTGTGTGCATCCTGATTCATGAAAATAGATTTCTATGATTATCATTCTTGTTTTGGAAATGGGAAAGTGAGCTTGGAGAGTTTAGATAAGGTCACAGAGCGTCTCAGTGACATGGCCATTTGTGCCTTTGCCACCTTATCTCTAGCCACGTCATTGCTCTGTCTGCAGCTGTGGGAAGTGTTTGTCAGCATCGTTGGTCAGCTCCTTCCTCAGAATGGGCTGTGCACACACTTACCGGGCAGGGGCACCCAGGCATCTTATTCCACCCAGACACTGCTTTGACCCCTCCTCTCTTAAACTGTTACTGTCCCCTCTAGCTTCTGTGTGTCTTCTCACCCTAGCGTGATTGGAGAGGACAGAGCCCCTCTCGTTAATGCTTTTAAGAAGGATCTGATGGATCTTTGGAGGGGGAAGCCTTTTTTCTAGAGCTGGTTCCCTGAATTTGGACTTTTGGCCTCTAAAACTTCAAGAGAATAAATTTCTGTTTGTGAAAGTTATTTGCTGGCAGCATTTCTGTTTAGCAGCCCAGCTGACACCTGCCATGAAGCCATTGTGCTATGACACCTTGTGCCTTGAAGCCCTTCTCAAACGCCATACTCCCTTCTACCTGGGGCATGAGTAATACCTCAGTTGCTTGTGTTTTGTTCAGCATGTGCTGGGCAGCAATTTGGCAATTCTGAACACAGGTTCATAGAGACAACTGAGACAGTCTCCCTGAAGGACCTTTGTTGTAGAAAGAGAGCCTGAATAGAACATGGTAAGGCCCTTGGTGGAGTGGTGAAGAAAAGCCTAAAGGGAGCACTAAGGAGAGGGAGGCCGACCACCTAGAAGAAACAGTGACTACTCGTGGGAGGAAAGAGCCTCTGAGCTGGGCTTTGAGGAATAAGTAGGAAGTCACATGGTTGGCGGGGCTAGAAGAGCTTTCCTTGCAGAGACTGTGAAGTGGGTTCAGAGGTTGAGCACTGAGAATGTTTGAGGGGAAAATAAAGGGTGTTTTTGGAGATCACTGTGAAAGGATAAAGATGGGAGCACTGGGAGGTGGGGAGGTGCAGGCAGTTTGCTGTTTCTTGAGCAAAGAAGGGCCTTTCTTACTGGATTTGTTTCAGAGAACCTTGGACACATGTAGCAGGTCAGGTTCAGAATAGAGAGGCTAAGCTTTGGAAACAGCCACATGATCTTGTCCCAGGGTGTGAGTTAGCGCGAAATAATAACACCTGATTTATTATGCCTGTGCAGGCATTAACCCATGTGGTTATTAACCATGCCCTCCTTCATTCTCAGAGAAGATCAGAGATTCAGACAATTCAGAGAATGAATGATATGGCCACTCTGCTTGTGAGTGTTAAGTGAGATAGTATAGCTCATGTAAATGAATTAATGAACAAACTTGTTAAAGAAGGTAATGTGTTTATTGAAAGAACTCCCTTACATGAAGGTGAAATTGAAGAAACTTTGAAGGGAGTATCCAGCGTGTAGCTTATTGTTATTGTTTAGTGCCCTTGAGTTGAGCACGACTCATAGCGACCCCATGAACAAAAGATCTGAACTCTGTTCTATGTCTATGGTCATTTCTCTCGTGTTCTTAAGAGTTTCCAAAGACATGTTGTTTAGGAAGTGGATGCTAATCCTGCTTTCGAGCCTGTCTTATTCTGGGAGCTCTACCAAACCCTGTCCACCATATTGGCATTTGACTCACCAGTCACACAGTGTTCAGCATCACAGCAGCTCCAAGTTAGCTCAGTACAGCAAACTCACAGACCAGTGGCTTATTAGAATGAATATTAGTATTAATATTCATTGTAATAATGTTAGAATAATATTATTAATATAGAATAGAATAGAGCAGAAAAAAATATAATTAATACATTGTTGTTATGTTACTGTTGATTGCCAGTGAGTTGAACACGACTCATAGCAACCCTAGGAACAAAATACCTGAAGCCTAGGGAGCTTTGGAGGCATAATGGCAAAGAAGCTGCATTGCAACCCCAAAGGCACATGGTTCAAATCCACCAGACACTCTGCTGGAGAAGGAGGGACAATATTCTCCTGTGCCAGTTGGATATGATTCGACGATATGTGAAAATAAATAAAAATTTCAGAAAGAAAATAAAAAAACAAAAACAAAAAAAACCCCTGAAGCTTTTCAATAACAACTGTCAATTCTCAAAATTCATAGAGTTTCCAGAGGCATGTTGTTTTGGAATTGGAGGCCACCCCTGCTTCTATATTAATACATCAACATAGTGAATATATGAATAGTATTATTAATATAACAATTCTAAAATATTGTAATGAATAATAATTAATAAAGATACTTAAATATTTTATGTATCTTATAAGGGAGCTCTGTGACCTGGGAGGTGAGAAGCTGTGCTATCAACCCAAAGGCAAGTGGTTCAAATCCCAAAGCTGTCCCATGGGAGAAAGACTCCTCCCATTCCTCTGAGGGTCATCTCCAAGCCTGTTCTGACTCAAAGGCACAAAGAACAACAAGAACACATCATATAAGAAATTCCACAAGAGTGGTGTAAATGAAAGACCGTGGAAACTATAAATCCCCTGGAGCAGGTGTTGAAGCTCATTGGAAATACTGTGCTTGTGGTTGGAGTGAAGGATTTTAAGGTTAAACCAAGATGTGAGGAATAGCTAAGCTTTCTCTTTTTATCTTCACTCAAAAGATAAGACAGGTATGTCTGCCCGTGTGCACATTAGCTGAGTTTAGGAATCTTCCTGTTTTCTGCCTGAATCTGTCCTTTCCCATCTTGAAAGCAGCTTCTAGTAGAACTCTAGAATCTTAGGGAAGCGCTAAATTCTGTGCCAAGAGGCCAGCGGAGTAATCTGTTCTTATTCCTCCTGATGAGTTTCCACTAAAGATGGTTATTGTTTCCCAGGAAGATGAAGAAAAAAAAAAACTTTAAAAGCCAGTCTGCCACCTGAGAGTGCCTTCTGTTTAGTTTGCTTGAGAAAGAATAATTTTCAGGAACTACACTGGTGAGGTGCCACCCAGGAAGAAAGGTGTGCCTTGACTCATGGAGTAGGCAAACTTTCAGTACCTTTGCCACTTTTCCTTAGAATGAGGTGAAAGGTAGGTCAGCTTTTCAGTTAGTCCAGTCATTTTCACCCTGGAAATCTCTCTCCTTGGCCATAATCTGGCAGCGTCACTCGAAGGTCAGTCAGATAGTCACAATGACAGGTGGACCAGACGTCAAAGCTCCAGATGCACGTTGACTTGACACATTTGTGTGTTTCTCCAACACCATGTGCCATGTGAACCTCTGAATGGATGAGTGATGCGCTGGGTTGAGATTTGGTGGTGGAAACCTGACTGCTGTGTGATGCCAGCTTTCAAAGAGGTCAAGAATAATCAAAACAGGATGGAAACATTTGTGCAAAAACATGTAGGTGGTGACTCTAATTGGACATCCACCAGCTCTAGGGACTCACTGATGAAGAGATTGACATTCAATCTGGAACTTGTGGGAGGAGTAGAGATTTGGTGGAGGCAGAGAGGTAAAGGGAAATAGCAAGCTCGAGAGGGAACCTGCACAGGGTGAGAAAGTAGCTGGTGGATTACAGCTTGTGGTGTTAATTTTATAGCAGAGAGGCATTGGCGAACAGGGCACTGCAGAGTTTTCTTTTACTTTTCTCTTTTTCCTCTTGAAAGATATATGTAGTTCAACATGCTAGAAAATACAGCAATCAACGTATATGGATAAGTAGCTTTTACTCTTGTCCTGTGGTGCAGTTGGTTACTGTGCTTGGCTGAAAACCACAAGGTTAGAGGTTTGAGTCCAAGTAGAGGAACGTTGGAATAATGTCCTGGTGATCGACTTCCAGGAAATTTGTCATTTGGAATCATGTGGAGCACAGTTCTCTCTGATATATGTGAAATTGCTCTGGGTTGAAACAGACTTGATGGCAACTTCTAAAACTTTAAAAAGTTTTTCTTGTGATTTGTTTGAAAATTGGCAGAGCAAGCTAGTCCTCCATTCAACAATTCACATACATTTTGATTTGTGACGAGGATTACAAGCCCCAAGATGTGACAGCACTTTCCCCACTTCCTCTCTGTGTGCAGTGTTTCCATTTGTCCTTTCTTTCCACTTCCTGCCTCGAAGATTTCTCGCTGAAGAAAAGCTGCCCTTTTGATTTTAATATGATTGGCTGTGCTGAGGAGTGAGTACTTCCGTAATGTTACTGTTCTCCTGATAGGGCTGTCTAGTGATTGACTGAAAGTTGAGCTCTGGTAGTATGAAAACTTTATTTTCCCCCTTAAAGGCTATTAATTATTACTTTGACTTTTCAACTTTTCCTTGCTGTGATTGCCCCTTGTACTGTGTGATAATTTAATTGTATCTCTGACCTCCTCTGGAGACAGTGGAATGTAGTAGAAGCTGTGTGGATGACTGAGTCAGACAGACTGGTGTTCCAGTCACGACCCTTGTCGCTTGCGAGCAATATAACATTGCATTGGTGACTTAACCTCTCAACTTTTGTTTCCTCATTTGTAAAAGTGAGGGTGAGAATGACTTCCAAGTAATGTCATTTTGAAAAGGAATTGTATGGTCAGTGTAGTTAAGTACCAAAGGCTGGTAAAAGGTTGCTGAAAATGTTCTATCTATTGTATTGCAAGTCATCGGAAATTTTTTTCTCATAGAGTAGGATCGTAAATGAGTGATATGAATATCTACTTATGCCAGCTACTAACCAAAAGGTTACCTGTTTGAGTTTACCCAGAGGAGCACTGGAAGAAAGTCCTGGTGATCTGTGTCCCAAGCGTGAGCAACTGCAAACCCGGGGAGCACTGGTTTCTTATGAGACAACGTGATGGTGCTGTGAGTAGGAGTCAACTCAAAGATAATAGGTTTTAGATCTTGGATCTTAAATAACTGTTTATTTATTGTCTAGCTAAATAAGTTAAATATTTTAGAGGAGAATGATAATATTATTGAATATTTTCACTACATTTTTTAGATGTTTTAATTTTTTTATATTGGCTTACTTACAAAGTTCATAAAGTTTATATACAATGTATACTTTTTTAGAGGAGCTGCGTCAATAATTTTTTATTAGTTTATTTTTTAATGCAGATTCCCCTCTCCCACGTCCCATCATTGACTTTATGTTTCATACGATCATTCCATACATTGTGTTATATAAAATGAATCACCATTGCACTATGCCCTTTATTACCTTGCCTTTCCAGGACCCTTCTGCATCTTCCCCATTTCCTTTACCCTCTCCCTCCATCCTCCAAATTGTGCTACCCTGTGATTTTCCCCAGCCCATCCTCACCCTTCTGCTCCCTCTCCTTCCCCCCTTGGACTTCCCTACCCCTTTTACTAGTTGTTATTACTTTTTGATACAGTGTTTTTGTATCAAGTATCTTAATTATTTTTTGCAACAAAGTTTTGATTACATACTTTTGAATCAGATGCCTCCCCAGATCAAGAAAAGACTAGTAGTTTGTGGCTTAATTAACAAGGTGTGAATTTACTGGTTTCTCCCAGTCATCACTGTTGGTTAATTTTATAACTTGCTTTTAGTCTTTGTATAAGCTGATCTTTTATTACTGCTTTAATTGGCATTCCTTCTCGTTATTGATAGAAATTCCAGGGTATGTTGTAGTGTTTGTGTTTTCTCTTGGGTGGATTGTCAAAGGACAACTTTTAAAAATGGAGTGGGATGGAGAAGCTTTGTCTCAAAGGTCTAAAAAGGTTTGTTGTTTTCAGTTTTCTAAGCTTTATATAGCAATTCATTTGTTTAGTAAATGTTTATTTAATACCTACTATGTGAGTAGCCCTGGTGATGTAGTGAGTCGCATGCCAGACTGCTAAGTAAAAGGTCAGAAGTTCGAACCCACAAGCCTCTCCATGGAGAAAGATGTGTAGTTTTCTCCCATAAAAATTGGCAGTTTTGGGAGCCCAGTGGAGGGTTGTTATGAGTTGTTTGCTACTCAAGGCGGTGAGCATGTGCCAGCCACTCTTCCAGAGGCTCCAGGTAGCGCACCAAATACAATATTAATAAAGCCAGTTATCTCCAATCCAAATGGACTTAATATTCAAAAAAGCTAAAGAATCAACAAGTGACACAAATTACAGAAGAGCATGCAGGCCTACCTCGGAGACATTGCAGATCCCATTTCAGACCTCTTGTAATAAAGTTAATGACTTGCAGTAAAGCAAGTGACATGCATTTTTTGTTTCCCCGGTGCATGTAAAAGTTTTATTTACACTATTCCTGTAGTCTCTTAAGCCTGCATTAACATTATGAAAAGAAATTTGAAATCTTGAGCCAATTACCAAAATGTGACACAGACTGGAAGTGAGCACTTGTCATTGGAAAAATGTCACCAGTAGACTTGCTTGATTGAAGGGAGCTACACCTTCAATTTATAAAAGATGTGCATGTGAGACACACAAGAAAATAAGTTATGCCTGTAGAGATCCCCCTAGAGTAGATTTCTGATTATTTTTTAAAATCATCATCCTTTTAAAGTGTGCAAGCATAATGGAGATGTAAGTACTGTGGTTTCTAAACTACATCTCCAAACTGTGGCAGCTTTGAGAACGCAGAGTCTTAACTTTTGGTTGAGAAAATAAAGTCAGTTGCGTTTTCCCATTTTGGGGGGAGACTGCCTTCTTATTTAGTTCACCTCTCTGCCACTTATATTCTTATTTTTTTTCCCCTTAATTTTAAAAAAAATAATTAATTTACTTTTTTTTTTTTTAAAGCAAAACAAATGGCAAGGTGTATTAAGGCAATAATACAGAGGCATAGAGTGGGTCACGCAAAAGAGTTAAAGTGAAAGGGAAGAAGAGGGACGTGGAAGAAGGAACCCCTGGAATGACAGGAATAAACCCAGACCTTCTAGTGTGCCATCAGTAGAAAGGGAGGGTAAGAGCTAAATTAATGCTTTTTTATTTGAGTGACAAGTCATACTGGCTTTTCATACAATCACTTCACTCATAGACATTTTGTTTTGTAACATTAATTACCATTGATGACTATAATTCATTAATTTGAATGTCTAATCTACCCTTTATTGTATATTGCCTTTCTTTTTACTCAACTTACCTGTTTATTCAGTGAGTAAACTTATTCTTAAAATAAGATCAGAAAACAAAGCCCCAATCTGAGTGTGAACCTTCTTGGGCTTGCTTATGGAAAATGAGAAGAGCAGATGATATATTTCCCTTTCAAATAAAGTAGTCAATTTCCATTTAATAACAGAGTTATTGTTAGGTTATAAAAATTCAACTAACTTGCCTTAACTATCTTGTTTAAAGGTAATTGAGACCTTCGTATTCCTCACTTGCTGGGTAAAATTTAATAGAACTTCAGTTAAGCATTTATTGCTTATTTAATTCAAAATTAAGTTAATCACCACAGTTGGTAACAACCAGAGAGCATTTAATTAACATTCTGCAAACTATCTTATTAAATCTGAGTCAGATAGAGACAGGTCTTGTTAATCCCATCCGTTTGCAAACACTACTTCCCCCCACCCCCACCTCCTATTCTAAAGAGCCTTTGGTTTTCTTACCACTTTCTTCTTCTGATCTTTCATAGTCCCTTTCGGTTTTTAAATACATTTTTATTTTATATTGGTTTGCTTGCAAAACTAATATACATTGTGTTTCACAATATCCTTCATTCACATTGTTTCATGCAATCATTCCCATTATATTTTATAAAATTAATTCATATTTTAGGTGAGGGAGAAAGCAAAGAGGTAGGAATCTCTGGCTCTGTGAGAATTTCTGGTTGGGTCATGGATGAGAAATTGGTTAGTCTAATAACTGCAGACGTGAGGAGAATTGAAAGGTTGGTGCCCTGGCTCAGCAGCAGATTGCATTGTCCCTGGTGAGAAATGAAATCAAAGAAAATCTTCAGCAGTACTCCCATCCCATGCCATCCCATCCCTTGCCATCCCATCCCATGCCATCCCATCCCATGCCATTCCACCCCATCCCATCCCATCCCATCCCATCCCATCCCATCCCATCCCATGTCCCAGGAATTACTGAGTACTGTCTCCATGGGAGAGCTCTGCTGGCCTTGTCTGAAGGAAGGAAACTGAGCTAATCACCCACAGGCTGTGCTTCTGCAGTGGTTCAAATCCACTGGCTGCTCCCTGGGGAGAAAGATGGACAGTCTCTTCCCTGTGATATTTATAGTCTTGGAAAACCAGCCAGAGTGCCAGCTATGAGTAGTCTGTGGCTCATAAAATGACTTGTGTGAGTTTTGTCTGGGGGCGACATCTTTCTGAACATTGAAGATACAGAGAAGGTCGTGTTGAGATTTTTGGTTTTCTCTTCACCTCCTAGAAGCATAAAAGCATGCATTAAATGCAACCAAGTTGTCCTGGTCTCTCTCTCCTGGGTGCAAAGCGTGCCACAAGGATCTAGTGCCCTGCTCAGAAGGTGGGCCTAGTGTCACTGTAGTAAGGGTTGTTTGTTGATTGCTGCCAAGTTGAGCACGACTCATCAATCTTATGAACAAAAGGCCCGAAGTCTTTCTATAACTATCATCATTTATCAAATTTATAGAGTTTCAAGAGGCACGTTGTTTAGGAAGTAGATGCCACTCCTGCTTCCAAGTAGTGAGGGTGCATATAAGATGCTGCAGTGAGGATCTTTAGGCTACGATTCCATGAGATAATATCTCAAAGTACTGGATGGGTTTTATGAATAAATGGTCCTATTGCCAAATGTGTTTGGGAAAGTTAAAATCAAATGGGAGGGGACTCAAATGGCCATGTTTTCTGGGGCTTCAGTAAACCAATGCACATGCAGCTTCCAAAGGCATCTCTGGCGGAGATGTTTCCCAAAGATCTTTGATCCTAGAACCGCTTCATCTCTTCCCCCTATGTTCCTGATGATTTAGGGGGTGGGGAGTGATAGTGTTGCAGTGCACTTCGAAAACTCCTGTAAGTGAACCACAGATCTTGCCTACCATCATCTCATAGACTCGGTGACAGTCAGGCATGTCAAGATCTGAAGTCAAGATCTTGAAGTCATAATGTGTATGAAAGAGGTGCAACCACAGTGAGTAACTTAAGACATAAGGACCCCCATTGGCTGGGTTGAAGCTGTTTGAACAGGACTGACTGGCCCTCTTTGTGGAGAAGTAGAAGTGAGCTGGGCCTTGTGGAAGGGAGACAGTTTGTATAAGCAGAGAGGCTTGTGGGGTGGCTAAGAAGTGATGGGGGCAGAACAACTGTGAAATTCTGACATGACTGATTTGGTTGAGAAACTTAACACAGTGGTACAGTTTAGACCAATTGTCTTTATAGCAAGGGCCTGGAGAGATATGAGACAGCAGGCTTTTTGGTGCAGAACTTTGAGCTTTAGGCTTTGTTCCAACTGAGTGGCTGCCCATCTGCAGATTCATGTCTTTAAGGCGCTCTGACACTTGATGGGGGCAGAGCCTGTGAATTACAGTCTATTCTATGTGTGAGTCTTGCCTCTCGAGTGGATACCTTTACTTCAGGTGGTCTGGCTTCCATTGAGGACTGCTCCAAGTTGAAATAAACTTAACAGTAATGCATTTGCTTTGCATTTCCATTTAGAAACCCTAGGGAGGACTGGCAGCTTAGTGGTAAGGAATTGTGCTGCCAACCCAAAAGCTCATAGTTCAAATCCAATAGCTATTCCATGGGAGAAAGATAGGCAGTCTCTCGTGCCATTCACAGCCTGTTTTGAGTTAGTTTCTGCTTGACAACAACTAATAGATGTTGCCAGTGCTTCACACACTTGATCACTCTTTGAAAGGCTATGATGTGAACCCATCCAGAAAAGCCTTGGATGAAAGGCCGGCTGATCTAAAAAACAAACAAACAAACAAACAAAAAGCAAACAAATCAAAAAACCAATCAGTTAATGAAGATTTTATGGAGTGGACTGGGCGGCCGGTGGGAAGGAGGAAGGAGGGAGGAACATGTACACTGAATGGATAAAAAAATTAAAATGAGAATTTTATGGGACATAGTTCTCTGAGACCTAGAGGTCCACTTTGAACTAGAATCCACTTGATAGCAACCACTTTATTATTATTTTAGTTTTCATTTATCCCTTTGCCTTTTTTCCGCCTTAGTTTTCTCTATTCTGGTGAATCACCTGTGTATTTTTTTTTTTTTTAATTCTTACCCCTTTTTATCATCCTTTTCATCAAAGGCAAGCTGTGCTTTTCTATTTCTTGAAAACTTACCTGTTTCCTTTAAAATAGTGCTACCTTTCTCTCCCTTTATATTGTTGCTGTTGTTAAGTGCTGTTGAGTCATAGACCACACTTAGTGACCCAATGAATGAAAGACCTGGACACTTATATAGCTTTCTTCATTTCCCCAAGTTCATAGAGTTTCCTGAGGCAAGCTATTTTGGAAGTGGATGCCACTCCTGCTTCCAAGCTTGTTTTAATTGGAGAGCTCCAACAAACACTGTCCACCATGGGTAAGCATTATCGCATTTGACATATCAGTGTCACAGTATTCAGCTTCACAACAACCACGAGTTACCTCTGTACAGCGAATGGACGGACCGGGGGTTATACCACTTAGAAGGATGTTTGACCAAAATAATTAAAACCAGGCCTGAGGACTGCAGATTAAAATCATCCACCTTTGACGTGGTAACATAACTTTGCATCCACTAGGCCCAAATACTAGTCAGAAAATGGAACATAAATAGATGGAGGCATCAATGGTGATTAGTTTTAAAAAACACAATGTACGGAATGATTGTATGAAATATAATATGAATCAAGGAATATGAAATTCAATGCATGTGAATCAAACACAATGTATACAAATGTTGCATGTAAACCAATATAAAAGAAAAAACCCTCAAAACCAAAACAAAACAAAATATGAGGGGGTGAGGATAGTTTTTCTATTTGGTCCATTCTGCCATGGAGAACTTGACTTGGGGTTGTGGTTTCTCGTTTCCTCGCAGCACCCACTTTGCTCTACATGTTGTTGTTGTCACTGTCTTGTGTTGTCGAGTCACCTGGGACCTGTAGAGACTGTATGTCCAGCAGCTCTGAAGCCTGCCCTGTCCTGAGCCAGTCTCATTGACTCTGACACCCCCACCCCCACTGCCCCATTCCTCTCCTGCACTCTCTGTCCACCCTTCTGAGCATGATGTCCTTCTCCAAGGACCAGTCTTTCCTGGCCATTTGCCTAAAGTATGTAGCACAGAGCTTCAAAATCCTAACCTTCAGGGGAAAACTTGGTTTCCCCCTTTCCAAAACAGACCTATTTGTTTTCTTGTTTCATCTTACATATCGGTGTGGAATGTGACTGGAGCAAGGAATCTGGAGACCTAGGTTTTCTTTCTCATTCCATTTTGGGCTCTCTTTCCATTTTCCAGATCAGTTTCTTCATCTATCAAATGTTTAGGCTAGGCTGTGTGTACTCTCAGCACCCTTTCAACAACAACAACAACAACAACTACTACAACAACAAAAGTTATGTTTTTAGAAACAAGTGAATAATTTTCTGAAATTAACTTTAGCTGAAGCCAACCTGGATGGTTGGGTCTGACATTTTTGAGTCAGGCACTGAGATGGAGGAAAGGTCAGCTGCATGGCTCACGTACAAGTGGCTGCCAGTGACCGTGGTCCTTCTGTGCTCGGCCAAGACTCATCCTTTATCTCTGCTTGTTCATCTCATATCTCCTGCTCTGCCACCCAAGCCTGTCTCCTCTTTGTCTGCACTCTCCCTGCTGTAAATTTTCCTCTTGTTTTCCCCAGCTCAATAGCTCCCACCATCATCTCCTTGTAAATGTTCCTTTCCCCTTCTGACTTTGTTCACACAGTCTTCATCCTAGGACTTTGAAAACACACATAAATGGCTTCAGTAATGGGGCAGATGAGCTAGGCGTAAGGATACTGGCTAATTACCAGATGCTGTAGTAGGCTGGCTGTTCTTTATAGCCATAAGTCATTTGCTTTATGTCTACAGCCAGGAAAGCTTACAGACTTGCTTTTATCTGCTGGAAATGACAATTGGTGGACCATGGTAGAAATTGGAGGAGAGGTTTTTGCTCCAAAGAATTGGAAATGGAGTGGTAAGGTTCTTGGCATGGATTTCCAAGCATCCAGGAGAACCATCCTCCAGGAAAGCTCAAGCTTGCTTTGTAGGCTGAATGTTTCATTTTACTGTGTACCTGAGCAGACACTTTAGGGATCAAGATGTCAGCAGGCGGCCTGGCAGGAACTGGATTAGAGAGTGTACCTCAGGTTTGTGATGTGACCCTTTAAGAGTGATTTGTGCAGGGCGCAGGGAGAACAAACCCGGAGATGTTGCTCAGATGCAGAGAGGGCATTGGTAATAGCAGTGAGGCTTCCGGAAGGATTTTTAGAAGCTCTGAGTTCACCTGGAGAGCCCTTCTTCTTTGTATTAAAGATAATACTCTTTTCTCAGTCTTTGCAATTAGTCTTTTGGATATTCCTAGTGCCCACTTGAAAAGCCCAGAAACATTCTGAAAGCATTGTATAAATATGTGGTGCTTAAGCCTGTGGGCTCTGGAGCCAGACTGCCTGGATTTGCATCCTAGCTCTAGTTTTAATACAGTGTCATGTTACTCAGTCTTTTTTGGCTTGAGTTGCCTCATCTATAAAATGAGGACAAGAAAATGGCCTATCTTCTTGTTGTGAGGATTGAGTGACTTAATACATACAAAACATTTAGAACAGAGCATGACGTATGAGAGGCGTCCATTAAATATTAGTTACTGTTTTTCTTATAGAATCACAAATGGTGATTTGGAAAAGATAGTGGATAACAGAGATCATCCTGATGAGTGGTTTTGTTTTTGTTGGTTTTCATTATCTTTTTAAGTAAACTTAGAACCTTTACTGGAGTGAGCCCAAGCCGTATTGCCATTATTAGTGGTCTTTTCATGTCTGCATTCACAGTCAACATCCTTAGGAGCAGCAGTCAAGAAATAAAAAGACATGTTGTGCTAGAAAAATCTACCTTCAGTGGCCTTCCCAGATTGTGAAAGAGCAACGATGTTGGTTGAAAGACTAAGGTGTGCCTGAACCAAGCCATGGTATTTTCAGTGGCTTCCTATGCTTTTCAAAGTTGGACATTGAATAAGGAAGACAGAAAAAGGATCGACGCCTTTGAATTGTAGTGTTGGAGAAGAATACGGAATATCCTATTGACTTTCAAAAGAACAAACAAGTCTGTTTTGGAAGAAGTGCAACTAACATGCTCCTTGGAGGCAAAGTTGATGAAACATTATATAACATACTTTAGGCATGTCATCAGGAAGGGCAAATTCTTTGAAAACATGATCATATTGGGAAAGGTGGAAGGTCAGAAAAACAGAGGAAGACACCCCCCTCCAAGGTGGATTGACACAGTGACTGTAACAGTGGGCTTGACCGTTATCAGAGGTGGTGATGATGGTGAGGATGGGCAAGGTACAGATCTGTCATTCCCTATAGGTCCTAGTTGTCTTTCTGATCACTTGCTATGCATACAAGAGCTGGACAATGAATAAGCATGACAGGAAAAGAATTGACACCTTTGAGCTGTGGTGTTGGAGAAGAGCACTGAACATCCCATGGACAGCCAAGAGAACAAACAGATCTTGGAGAGGGTACAACCAGAGTGCTCTTTGGAGGCAAGAATTATGAGGCTTTGCCTCACATACTTGGACATGTTGCTTGGAGGGGCTATTCCTTGGAGAGGGACATGACATTGGGACAGCTGGAGGGTTGATGAAGAAGAAGAAGACCCTCAACCAGGTGGATTGACATGGTGATTGCTACAATGGCCTCTATTGTGGCAGGAAGCGTGAGGATGGCACAGGGCAGAACAGGGTTCAGATCTTTTGTTCATAGGGTCACTATGAGTCGTACTTGACAGCACCTGACAACAACAACAGCTTCACATATGAAGAACATTCCTGGGTTTGTTCTGTGACCTGTACTCTGTTAACAGAAAAAAAATATGAAAGTTGTGATGCAGAGTTTTTTCCCTTTTGACATTTTATATTACCATGCATGGTACATTTGTGAAAAGTAACTAGTTACATTGGTATATTGCTACTTACTCACCTCCGGACTGTATTTAGATAGATTAGATATAGCCAGATTTTTGTTGGTTGGGTTGTTTTTTCTTGGGGGGGGGGTGTTTGTTTGCTTTGTTGTATTTTTTTTCTTTTTGCTATTATGGTCCTCTTTAGCTTTTATTTATTTTTTCAGGTTTTTTTTTCTTTAGCTTTTAGAATGTAGACCAGATTTCTGTACATGTATTTTGTTATTATGTCTTCTCAATGTAGATGATAGGCTTTCATACTTTATATATATACAAAATAGCTGGGGGAAAAGGTCATTGTAGAAAAACTTATTCAATGTGTTATGTTAGACTCATAAACTTAGAATAGCTGTAGATTACATGGAGAGGAACTGGACCCATTTTTCTTGCCCACTTCAGCTCTTACTACTTGCATGGGGGTTCTGGCAAAGCAGATCATGAAAAGTCTTCAAAATCCCACCTCCTTGTTTTTAGAAGATGAGTCTAAAGTCCTCAAAAGGGGAGTGATGATGCTGGATGAAGCT
Source organism: Elephantulus edwardii (assembly GCF_000299155.1). Taxonomy (NCBI): domain Eukaryota; kingdom Metazoa; phylum Chordata; class Mammalia; order Macroscelidea; family Macroscelididae; genus Elephantulus; species Elephantulus edwardii. The sequence continues at coordinate 14,280,040 of NW_006399781.1, forward strand.
GGAAGCCTGAGGAGGTGAAAAGTGGATTTTAAGAACACCCTGATCCTGTCCTTGTTGTATGACTGCTGTTGTTAGGAGCTTTTGAGTTGCAACCACTTCATAGCTGACCCTTTATCAGTTCTCAGAGGCTACAAATTGCTACAAATTCTCCCGCCTTAAGACTACAGAGATACAAAACAAAAGCCATTTCTTGGCCTGGATCCATTCTTTTTCATTGGCCTGGTTTTCTTATTTGTAAAGTGGATGCAGGAATCAGTGGTACCTCCCAAGACTTAATGTTCACAATGTAAGAACTTTTTACTTGGTGAAAATTGTATAAGATACAATGGCTTTCTTGGAGCACTTTTGAAACATAGTAGGTTCTTAGTGTTTGGGGGAGAAAAGCTTCCTTCCGTCTTTTTTCAATCTTTCTTATGAAACTTTGTCTTTTGAATTTATTTCAAGGAAGACTGTGGACAAATAGATAGGAAACAAATGCCAGCCATTCATAAGCAGATCTGCAGCACTCTGAAATGGCAACAGTTTCTGAGGTTCCGATAAGCAGGAAATTGTCTGCTTTTATTCTTGGAGGCTTTTATCATACAATACTACATTATGTTACAGTTTGACTTTCACACAAATTGGATCCTAAAACTCCTTACAGGAATTAAAAATACAAACTCGTGGGCAGTATGTGTTTTATAAATTACAGAAAACAGTAGTGTAAAGACATGCATAGTGAAGCCTGTTGCAGGCACTGATGCCTGGGGAAGAACACATGGGTGGAGGCATGGGAGCTGGGAAGATGGGAGCAGGTGCAGAGCTTTGTCTCTGGTGCTAGGAGAGTTGGGGACATCCCCACGAGAAAGCAAGATGAAGGAGATCCTAGCGGTGAAGGCAGTGGGAGGACTCCTGAGAAGTCAAATCTCTATGAACTTTGATTCTGTCATTTATGGTTCATCTTGAAGGGGGCTGACTGATCGTGGAACCTCCTCACCATTGCTTCGTTTTTCCTCTTGGCTTCATCACAGCATTTCCTCTACTTGGGTTGTTCTTCCCTGCCACCATCACCTGCTTGAATCCGAATTGCACATTTCAGCACATTAATGCTACTCCCTTGTCCACAAGCTGGAGTTGATTTCCATCCCTTCCCTCTAAGTAATAAACATTTGCTTCTTTTTATTACCTCTTGTAGTCCTTTATTTGTACTGTTTCAGGCACTGAGCCCTGTTGTTATCTGTGTTGGAACCAGCTCACAGCTGACCCTCCAGTGGGTTTCCAGAGGCAGTTAATCCCAAGTGAAGAGATTGCCCATCCTTCTCCTGTGATTAGCTGGTGGATTTGAACCGCTTGCCTCCAGGATTGCAGTGCAGACCCATTAGGCCATATGCCTCTCTTATTTGAGGGGTTTAACTCTGTTAGGACATTCATTCCAGCTTAGACTGTGATGGACATAGTGAATGAACTTTTTTTTTTTAAATGAATGAATGGATGGCTGTTGAACAAGTTTTCCATCAGTCCTACTAGATATAAACGGGATTCTCTTACAGGGAGGATTTTGACTCGTTCATCTTACTTCGCAAGAACCAGCCCCGAGAAAGCAAAGCCATCCCACTAATAGTGAGTTTATTCTGTGTCCTGGTGACCCTGCAGGACAGAGTAGAACTGCTTATGCAGAATTTCCAAAGGTATACAGCTTTACAGCCTGCCTCATCTTTCGTGTGTGGAGTACCTGATAGGTTTCAATCACTGCCTTTCTTATTAGCATCTCTTTTTATTGGTTCAGACAATAGCATTTTAAGCACTCTTTCAGCATTGCATCAGTGAAGAGATTGTTTAACTTCCTCAAGGATATGCTGAAAATACCCCTTTTGTAAATGTGTTGTCATACAATTATTTTGATCTGGATTTCTCTCTCTCTCTCTTTTGACACTGTGGCTTGAACTGTGTGCCGCAAAATACATGTTGTAAATCCTAAAGCTATGGTTGTAATCCTCTCTTTGTTATGTTAATGACACACAATTAGTGAAAAGTGTGTGTTAAATCATTCTCTGTGAGATGGAAGAGAGATTAAATCATAAAGGAGAGATGGTTAAGTGGATTCTGGGACATATGGAGATACCCAAGATATAAGTAGAAGCTGAAAAGACGTTAAGTTTTCTACAGAGTCAACAGGAAAGCAAAAGCCTTTTCCTGGAGCTAATGTTGTAATTTGAATTTCTAGCCTCTAAAACAGAGAGAAAATAAAGTTTTGTTTTTCAAAGCCATCCCCTTGTGATATTCCTGTTATAGAACTGCTAGATGTTTAAGATAAGGGCCAACAAAAATTCTGCTTTGCTGACACGTATCTGGTTTGCAAGCTCATGCTGTCACATGCCTTTAGCTGGATTTGAACTTGAGAGATGGCTGGCCTTGGAAAGCAGGCACCAGTTCTCTGTCTGACCATATGGCTGTATGGCAGTTTCTTCCTGACTTTCTTCAGGGACAAACTCCCTTTCTAGTTTTTTAAAAGATGGCCCCAGAATGTCAAAATGCCCACTGTTGGTCTTTCTTGTTAATGTTTTCATGTTTCTTTTTAAAACAGCTACAGACTGTATACTGCTGAGGTGGTAAATGGAAGAAAGAAGTGCTGTGGTGTGAACTCCTCTTTTCTTAGGGCCTTCTGCATTAATCACAGGAGGAAGCGTCAGACATGGCCAGAGGACTGCTGACTGAAGTTCATGCTCGGATTGGAATCAGAGTGGCCCACTTGGGAGGATTTTGGTGGCACTGACTTGAGGGAACTTCAGGAGGGACTGGGAGGATATCTGAGATCATCATCACCTAGTCTGTTGCTGTTGGATGTCATCAGGTTGATTCTGATTCATCTGACCTGAGAGCTCAGAGTACAGCTGCTCCATAGACTTTCCAAGGCTGTAATCCTTATGGAAGTAGACTGCCACGTCTTTTCTCTCACAGAGCAGCCGGGAGGTTTGAACAGCCAGGGTTTTGATTAACAGATAAGTGCTTCATCACTAAGGCTTCTTCCACCTGGTCTCGTGGCTCTTGAACTTTGAGGAGCTCAAGATTCCATCTCTGAGAGTTTGTTAGGAGGTCTCCTAGGGGTTCTGATACAGGAGGTCAAGTGGGGCCTGAAAATTTGCATTTCTGACAAGCTTAGTGCAGGCTCTGCTGGAATTAAAATAAAGATCTGCACTGCTACCTTAAAGGTGGTGTCTCTTTGGCAGTTCAAATCTACCAATGGATTCAATGGGAGAAGGATAGGCAGTTTCTTTTCATGTGATTTACAGATTCTGAAAATATATGCTGGAAGGTTTTGAGTTGGTTCTGACTTGACAGAAATGAGTTTAAAGGGTTGGTTTTTCTTTCTTTCTTTTTTGTTTTTTAATCCATAAGCACTTTATTATGCAGATCTGGGAGACAGTAGGCATCTCCAAGACTGCCTCCCCATCTGGTGTGGTCTTTGTGTTGTGGGTTTTTTTTTTTTTTAATGAAAAAGTCCACAGGTGATCCCAGTCATGATGACTTGGTAGGCAAAGAGGGCTTTCTGCAAACCTGGGAGGGCTGCCGTCATCCCCATGGCAGAATCTCTACCATGAACAGCCCACAGTTTCCGCTGGGTGGAAGGTATTGTGGCCAAGAGACAGAGACCAGTCTCCAGCATCGAGGGATGTCCAGAGAACCTGAGCAGGATGGTAGATCCTTGTTGGACTGGGACCGAAGCACTGTGTTGCACCTGGACCAGCACCAGCAGGAAGGAGTCATTTATGTCCCGGATTGACTTTGTGTTTTGATTTCTGGATTTGCTTAGCAATAGCAGTCTAGAAGGGTACTTACTGTGATTGATGTGTCTTTTATGATAAGTTCAGGATTTCAGGGAGATTGCAATAAAAGAAAGGGGGTGGTATCTGTGGGAGAGAACAATAAAGCCTCACATTCACCACTGTGTCTTCATCTGTAAATTGGGAGTGAAAAGGATGATTATATTGATGATGTCTGTTCTGCCCATAGAAGAAGGAAAGCTCTGAATGGATGGAAGATTACTCTGATTATAAAATTCCAGGAAACTACACGGTTTATATTACAGAGAAACATTCATCAACTGTCGAATAGTGAAGGATGGGGAGATGGTTTTAGCCTGTGAATGTAGTCATGGTGTAGTCATGGAGAGGACTGGGGGGCTGACACAGAGGTGGTATAGGGCTGCAGTGAGGCAATGCCTGTGTGGGTGCATATGTTGGGATTAAGAGTGCATGAAATGTTGCTAGCCCCTAGCTGACTCTGTGCACTCCATCAGCTGTGTCATGGTGATCCTGGGCTCTGTAACCAGGTGGCTGACACCACCACAGCGTTGGTCCCCAGGTGTGAGAAGAGGGCACTGCTCTTGGTCTTGCTTAACATGGGGTGTCAGGGCCGAGGAGGGGTGAAGTTTCTAGGCCTTGGTTGCTTTATGGCCAGGCAGCGATTGGAGAGATCTTACGAATTCAGCTGGTCTTTTATTTATTTATTTATTTATTTATTTATTTATTTATTTATTTTCAGCTGGTCTTGCCATCACCTTATTGATCAGGTGGAGAGAATGGGACACACTGGTTTGTTTGGCTCCTGCATCCTGGACCCCCAAAGGAAGTTCCCCCATGACCTTCACAGCCCTCTTCCCCTCTCTACTGCTGACAATCCTGCCCCCTCCCCTCCTGGTGGAGTCCATCAGGCTACCCTTAAGTAGCTTTTCTTTCTTCACTCATCTTCATTTACCTCTAGTCTCAGTGTCTTGCTGGGAGCCTACTCTCTCTTGTTAATTAATCTCTGATTTCCAAGGTCTCCCTTTCCTTATATCACAACTCAAGGCACTATATTCCTTTAAGAAATTGTCCTGAGCTTCTGTAAAAGCGTTTTACCTTTGGTACCAAACAGTTGCTCTTTGGTTGAGATGAAATTCCTAGTGACCATTTACCCCTGTGGTTTCCTTAATTCCCTAACCTACTGCCACTCAGTCAGAGAAGGAATCCATCCACACAGATCCAGTTTTTAACAAATGGAAATGATGTGCTGTGAGGAGCAGGAAGGAATGTGTGAGTCCACTCTTTTCTTCCTTACTATTCCCATGTCTGGGTAAGTAGAGGTGAAGAACTACCATTTGGACTGCCGAGGGGGGTGTGGGCTATACAGGAAACAGACATGTAAAACCAAATTGGGACAGTGGGTTAGGTCTCTTACTGCTGCAGTCTCTGTGAAGGATGTAAGGGAACTGTCTGGGGAGAAGGCAGAAGGAGCTTTCTAAGAGCTTGATGGCTGAGACAGACCCTCAGAGTTGTAGATCGACAGTCTTACAGACACACAGTTGTGTTTGACCTCCAAGACTTAAAAAGTTAAACAAAAAGAATATATTTTGAAATGGAGACTTTCGTAGCAACCACTTTCCCCATTTCCTCTTCATCATGACTTTTGATGTTACCAACTCTGCAGACCAGGTGTTGAATTTTTCAGGGTGACCCCCTTTTGCGTGTTGTGTCTTTGCTTGGTGATGAAGGAAGGAAGGACACAAAGTGAACTCGGCTCAGGACACAAAATGGACTGTGTGGATGTGGAGCACATCCACCCTCCCTGCCCATGGTCTTGTACCTCAGACTCTCTCTGCCAGCTCCCTGGACTCAGCTACTTTTCCATCTGGGTCTGAAGGGGCTGACCAAACTCTTGCTGTTTCCCCTGGGGTTCTCTCCATCTGGGATTCTGATTTCCAGGACTCAGTTGTTACCTCTGCGCACGCTCAGCATTTACTGCTCACATTTTCGTTCGCAGTCTCTTTAGCACTTCTGAAGGAGCCTTGGTGGTGCAGTGCAGTACATGTTGGGGATACTAACTGGAACCAAAGTTTGATTTAGACCTACCAGCTGCTCTGCCCAAAACAGAGGGAGCCATCAGTTCCTGTAAAGATTCACCGCCTTGGAAACTGGTTGAGGGTTGCTGTGTGTTGGAACCGGCTTGAGGCCTATGGCTTCTTTGATTAATGAAAATTTTCTTTTTTTTTTTTTTTTGTAGTTGTTTGTTTGTTTTAAGAAGTTCTGCATGTCTCTCTGCAGTTGCACTCCCTCTCGTTTCCAGAACCCCTTGTCCATCCTGCCAGGATCCGGTCGTGTGGTGGATGTTGATGCAGCCCTAGTCTCTCTGCTGTTCTCTAAGACGAGGATCCCAGCTGCAGGTGGGGCCTGTCTGTGAATGTGGCCTCTGGGGCAGTGGGCAGCCCTCCTTGCTGGGTTTGCCTCCAGTGTGTGTAAGACTTTATTCTTCCTGCTGTACTCAGCGTCATCCTACACTTAACTGACAGGGTGACACTGGCACCTTCAGGCCTTGATGTCACTTTCCTGACACCTGTGTCTAAAGCTCCTCTAAAGTTAGACATGAGACAGGATAGAAAGATTGACTGCAACTATTTTAGAAGGAAGTCTGAAGCTCCATTATGGATGCCTGGGACAGGAAGCATGTGTTAATTTGATTTATTAACTTCTTTTCCCAGTTAACTTTATTGCTAGACACAAATATATGCACAACCATGCTTGGGGGAGGGGAATGAAGGAAAAAGCATTTTGTGAGTAGAAATAAAGGGCAGACACACACAGGCCTCTTCCTGTTCTTTCCTGTCTGGACTCTGTCCTGTGACACTGCTCGGCTAGGGGCTTCTGCAGAAGCATTTCACCTTCAGCCTCCTCCCTGGCCTCTTGCCTTCTCATTCACCATCTGTGTGGGTGGTGAGTTATGATTCTTCACTCTGCTCACCTTGGCCCTGTCATCTTTTGACCTCACCTTGGTTTCCTCCTGTCACCGCTGCCAGTCCCAGTGCTGGTTCAGCCATCCTGCGAGTCTGGCTGATCACGCTGCCTTGCACACCCTGGGGTCCTGTGGGCCCTGCCTCTTGGTTTCTGTCTGGTGAACGCGAGCCCAGCCTTTGCAGCGCAGAGCAGGTGTCTTCTGCACTTGGAGCCTTCCCTCATGCCCTCAGGCCGAATTACAAGCCAAACTCCAGGTTTTATTATGTGTGATTTTATTATGTGTGAGTAGTAGCACACACTACTCGTAGAAAATTTAGACAGTCCAAAACCACATAAAGAAGCAAATGAAAATCATCCATAAATTCTCCACTTCAAGATCAGAATGGTAACTGGTAACTTACGGCCACTGATTTGGAACCAACTCATGGCTGAGCCTCCAGTAGATTTTCAGAGACTCTGATTCACAGGGGAGAAGATTGCCCATCTTTCTCCTGCGGAGCCCCTTGTAGATTTGAACCTCCGAAGAGGTGCTACCTTTGTGTTTGCAGCACAAATCCCTTTTGGACTATGCCAGCAGCATGGTGTACCTTCTTAATGTTAATCTTTTAAACTCTTATGTTATTTTTAGTGACGTTATAGCTGGCAGAATAATCACCAAGTGAGTATTTCTAATTTCTCCAAATCATAATTATAATCTACGTAAAATTCAGTGACATTTGTTACATTTTTTTTTTTGAGCTTTGCTGCCTTTCTTGGCATCCTTTCCTGGATTGTTACATGCTTTTAAGTTTATGATTAGTTTCTTTATTTCTTAGTTCACAGGCAGGTCAATGACTGGGCATCAGAATGTGAATTTTGTACTTTGCCTTTCACAGTGCAGAAGAGTATGAACCTCTGGGTGAATAAGAATTCTTCATATATGCAATATTTGTGGACTGCGTTATTGTTTTGTTTTAAGGCTATCCTATGATTTTTTTTCTTAAGCTATTTGCATTGATGGTTGGCATGTGAGCTCCTTGTTTTTCATTGTGGCAAATAACAATGGTGAAGAGCCTTTCACCAAACTCTTTTTATGCACCTCTGATTATTCTCTAGATTGGTGACTACAAAGAGAAATCAAAATCACTTCATCATGGATAAAGATAATCATTCTTGGAATAGTAATTGTGTATAGTTGAGTTATGTCATCTGCATAACGCAGGTTGTTGATGACTCTTCCTTCAATCCTGATGCCACATTCCTCCTCATAGAGCCCAGCTTTCTGGATGATCTGTTCCACATAAAGACTGAAAAGGTATGGAGATAGGACACATCTCTGACACACACCCTTCTTGATTTTAAACCATGCAGTGTTTCCTTGCTCTGTTCTGACAACTACCTCTTGCTCCAAATGTAGGTTTCATATAAGCACAATCAAGTGTTTTGGAATTCCCATTATTCTCAGAGTTAGCCACAGTTTATTGTGACCCACAGAGATGAAATACAGATAGGCATTCCCCTGGTACTATTTGCTTTCAGTCAAGATGCATCTAACATTAGCTATACTATCCGTAGTGCCACGAACTCTTCTAAACCCATTCTGCACATTTGGTAGTTCTCTGTTCATGTGCTGTTCCAGTCATTTTTTGATAATTTTCAGCAGAATCTCACTTGCATGTGATATTAATGATATTGTTTGATAATTTCTTCACTCTTTTGTGTCATCTCTCTTTGGAATGGGAACAAATATGGATCTCTTCAGTCAGCTGGCCAGGTGGTTGTCATCCAGATTTCTTGGCACAACTTGAGGAGGATCTGAAGTACTTGTTGCAGAAGATCAAGAACTTCAGCCTTCAATATGAATTGAAGGTCAACATTAAGAAAACAAAGATTCTCACCACTGGGCTGATTGGCAGAATTATGATGTTGTTGTTGTTGTTGTTATGTGCCGTCAGGTCGCTTGTGACTCATAGCGACCCTATGTACAACAGCCCTAAACTCCGCTCTGTCCTGTGCCAATCGCACTGTCTCCGTCACTCCCATCCCAATTATCCCAGTCACTGAATCAATCCACCTCATAGAGGGCCTTCCTCTCCTGCGCTGTCCCTCCACCCTCCCAAGCATGATGT
>NW_006399781.1:14289198-14326501 GCF_000299155.1 Elephantulus edwardii
CACCATTGCTCTTCAGTACTTTGGAGAGGTCCCTAACAGCAGACTTTCCCATGGCAATGCGCCTTTTAATTTCCTGGCTGCTGTTGCCAAGACTGTTGACTATGGAGCCAAGCAAACTAAAGCTGTGTACAATCTCAATCTCTTCACATTTATGATAGAGGTGAAGAAATTGAGATTGTTGGCAGCTTCAGTTTGTTTGGCTCCACAATCAACTCTTTTGGAACTAGCAGCCAGGAATCAAAAGATCAATTGCTTTGAGAAAGTCTGCTGTCAGGGACCTCTCCAGAGGTTGCTGAAGAGCAACAATGTCAGTCTGGAGACTAAGGTACATCTGATACAGGCCATGATCTTTGCAACTACTTGATATGCATCAGAAAACTGGACAATGACTAGGATGACAGAGGGTGAATTGATGTCTTTGAACTGTGATGCTGGAGAAAAGTATTGAATATACCGTGGACTGCCAGGAGAACAAACAGGTTTGTCTTGGAAAGAGTGAAACCAGGCTGCTCCTTGGAGGCAAGGATTTTGAAGCTTCGTCTGATGTACTTTGTGTCTGTTGCAAGGAGGTACCAGTCCTTGGAGAGGGACATTATGCTTGAGAGGATGGAGGGACAGCACAAGAGAGGAAGACCCTCGATGAGATGCAATGGCTCAGTGAGTGGGGTAATGGTGTAGGTGTGTCAGAGACAATAAGGTTGGCTCAGGATAAAGCAGGGTTCAGAACTGTTTTACTTCAGGTCACTGTGAGTGACATGTGACTTGACAGCACATAACAACAACAACAACAGTTAAGTTGGAATTGACCCATAGGTTAATCACTCAGGAGGAGATGGCCTATCCTTCTCCCATGAAGCAGCTGGTGAATTTGAACCATATGCCTTTGGTATTACAGTGTGGCTTCTTACCAGTAGGCCACTAGGGCTCCTGGAAAAGCAGAGGGTTCAATAAAAAAGGGTAAGATCCTTAATGAGATGGATTGACACGGTGACCGCAATAGCAGGCTTGAGCACGATGGAGTTAATGGTGCAGGAGAGGGCACCATTTCTGTCTTTTGTTCATCAGGTCATTGTGAGCCATAGTGGGCTTGGTGGTACATAGTAGCAGCAAACGATTTTCTTTAGAAAAGCATTACTCTAGAATTCAACTGTGCTCCTTTGGTCCATATCCCTGCCTACTTTTCCCCCCTCCTACTTTTTCTGTTAGCAGGAACCGCCTGTGGTTGGACCATGGGTGTTTATTAATTCAGAAATAAACCTACTAAGCCTTTTGTAGACATGGCTACTCTCTTGTGTCTGGCAACTTTGGTGCTTGCCATTGGTTTTTCTTGAATGTGGATGTGGATGAATGCATTTATTTCACATTTATTGCACACTCGCTCTAGGTCAGGCCCCGACTCAAGTTCTTGACATACTTTTTCCCAAGGTTGATGTATGATAGTCTCAGCTGAAGGGGAAATAGAGATTATTAACTATGACAGCTGAAAAGTTTTTTAAAAAAATACTTAAGTCTTACCCTAGTACTAAATCACAATCCTTAGTGACTAGACCTGGTTATCAGTATTCAGAAATTATTCTTTAATAGTTTCTGTTGGACATCCTTGGTAGAAACCAACAGTCTAGGCCAAAGTCCAAAAAAGGTTAATAAACCTCCCAAGGCCATGTTGATTTTTATTTGCAAAGCCAGGACTAGATCCTTGCCTTCTTTCTGACTTGGAGTAACTTCTCGGCACCTCTCAAGTGCCAGCCTGAATGTTATATATATTCTGTGCAATTCACTTCTGAAAATCCAGTGGAGGGTCAGTTATGGGTCAGTTCTGACTCTGTAGTACATGACAACAATAACAATAAATCTATATGTATGGTTTAAACATAAATTATTGTAAAAAGCCTTATTTGCTGAAACTGAAGAAGACCTGAAGCACTTTCTGCAAAAGGTCACGGACTGTAGTCTTCAATATGGATTGAAGCTCAACATCAAGAAGACAAAAATTCTCACCACTGGGCCAACTGGCACTACCATTTTAGATGGAGATGAAATTGAGGTTGTTAGCAATGACAGCTTGCTTGGATTCACAATCTATCAGCAGTCAGGGAATCAAAAGATGAGTTACATTGGGAAAATCTGCTGTCAGGGACCTCTCCAGAGTGCTGAAAAGCAACAGTGTCAGTCTAGAGACAAAGGTGTGCCTAATCCAGGCCATGATCTTCTCAATTGCTTGTTATGGTTCAGAGAGTTGGACAATGACTAAGGATGACAGAAGAAGAATAGATGCCTTCGAGTTGTGGTGCTAGAGAAGAATCTTGAACATACCATAGACTGTTAGAAAACAAATAGGTCTGTCTTAGTGAGGGTGAATCCAAGTCTCTCCTTGGAGGCTAGGATTTTGAAGCTCCTTTGGGCATGTAGCCAAGAGAGCTTGGTCCTTGAAGAAGGACATCATGCTTGCAAGGGTAGGTGCACAGTGCAGGAGAGGGAGACCCCAGATGGGATGGATTGATACAGTAACTGGGTCAATGGGGGCTGGCGTGTCAGGATTAAGTGAGACTGGCTCAGGACAGGGAAGGGTTCAGAGCTGCTGTACATAGGGTTGCTATACATTTCAGGCGACTCAACGGCACATAACAACAGTAACATACTATGACAGGTTTGGAAGCAGGAGTGGCATCCACTTCCTAAACATCTTACCTCTGGAAACTCTATGAACTTTGATAAATGTCTGTAGAGCAGCTTCAGGCCTTTTGTTCATAGGGTCATTTTGAGTCATGCTCGACTCAAAGGCAATCATTATCATCATCAACAACAACAAAGATAGATTTATTAGAAAGTTATATACCAAATGGACAGACTTTCCTCCTTGAAAAGTAGAAAGAGACAGTGTACCAGTGAGGTGATGTCGTATTTTTGGCTTCTTCCTTTGGGCAAGACTTGGGCCTGGAATCTGGGCCAATAAGGAGATGCTGTGGAATGTTCATAGTGGCTGGTTCTTATTCTGGCCCCGGTTCTCTGTTGCTATTTTCCCAGAGCCTCCACTGCTTCTGACATTACATATGTGCCCAAAGTGCTCATTCTATCCATGCCAATATCTGCTTCCTAGTTCTGATGGTTCATGCAATGAATGAAGCAGACAGAGGGTCCACTCCCATGTGGCTGATGCTCTGAGCCAGACATCCTCGAATGCTGTGAGGGACAAGAGACTGAGGTGTAGAGAACAGACATAGAGTCACATGGTACCTACCCTCCATACCTCTCTCTACATTTACCCTTCATTCTGGGACCTGTTTGAACCTTTGATTGGAGAGGCTTGAATAAAGATGACAGCTACATTTGACATCGCTAAGGCAACTTCCTTCGTATCTGGTGCCCTCCTTTACCTTTTTACTGTGGTAAATAGCACTCTTACTGTGGTATTGAAAGAAACTGCATTCTCTTGGAATTTTTTACTATCCCCCTCAATGTCATGGCTTTGATGGAAACACCAGTCAACTCTTGCTTCTGGTCATGCCCAACCAGCAACAGACAGAACAGGATGTGGGTTGAGGCTTTGCAAAGATGTCCTATGGTAGGGTGGACTGATATCATAGAGCGGCCAAGGGTGTGTTTATTCTTCTGATTATGTAGTGGGTCAGAGGAGAGAAAGGAAAAGAATTCCTCATCATGATAGCTGCCATTTCCATGGAGTGCTGTGCACCAGGCACTTGGTCAGCATCATATCCCTTAATCCTGTAATAGCCAGAAGCTTGGAGAGGCTAGGTGACTTCTCCTGTGTGCCAGACTGGGAACTGAATCCAGCTCTGCTTTTTTTTTGCTTGATTCAAATCCATGCTTAGGGCTCTAGAGTTGGGCACCTTGGATGGTAAGGAGTTGAGGAGTGAATTATGGGCTTCTTGTGATGGTTCTTAGAGATTTTGTGAACTATGTTTTGGAGTGTGATGCAGGCATACCTTCTCCAGTCTGAGACACTTTTGCTGTGTGAACAGTGTGGCTAGAGTGAGCCTATTGACACAGAGAGGAGGGATTAGCTAGAAGAGGCTGGGCAGGGGTCCATCAGGACAGGTAAACAGTGTTGGGGAAAGTGTGGGCAACATTTGGTCACATCAGTGTGGTGAAGATGTGCATGTGTTAGACAGCTTATTCCTTGTCCTTGATGTTAATGCATCTGGCCCTCAATTCTTTCGTGGTGTGCAGAGTTGAGAATGGGGTGGGGCAGTTGTATAGGCATCTCTGCCTGGAGCCTTCTGGTAAATTAAAGCCAGGCATAAGGAATGACTTGAAGTTCTTGGAAAAAGAAAAATTCTTATCTCTTTCTTTCTTTGCTCCCCCATTCAGCATGAATCTGATCCTGCTGTGTATTACAAACCTGTCAGGTCCTTTATCTTCCTTCTCTGGGATCCAGCTGGGAGAGATGCTCGTAGAACTGAAGAGTGGATTTTAACATTTGGTTAGAACAGGTCCCTGAATGTTGGTGTATAGGAGGGAGGTATTGCAGTTGCTCAAGGTAGATGGCACGATCTTAGCTGTGCCAACAATTTGTGGAATAACCTGCTTGTGCATGTGCTCTGATTAGACGGAGGCTTTTGAGGACAGCTGCCACATTATTCAGCTCTGTATCCAGGTACTTAGCACAGCATAGTGCTGACATGTGCTAATTGCTCAATACATTTTTGCCAAATGAATGAGTAAATGCCTTCCCTCACCTGCCGTCGTATGCTCATTGATAAAAGGCCATTGAAGATGATAGAAAGAATTCCTAGAAAAGTATTCTTAAATGCATAGTTAATGGGAAGAAAATTGTCGTGGGAGTAGCTCTGTAGCTGATAGTTAGTTAAATACTTGTTAATGTGCCGCAAATTTACTAAACATGGGACACTGTTAGTTGCTTGTCAAGTTGATTCTGACTCCTGGGGACCCCAGGTGTGCAGAAGGGAAGGATTCCAAATGATTTTGAAGGCTGGGGCTTTTCAGAGGCACATCTCCAGGCCTTCCTGGTAGAGTGTCTCTGAATAAGTTTGAACCACCAAGCTTTCAGGTACTGAATGAGAGTGCTAACCATTTGTACCACCTGTGGACTTGCCTAAAATGTGCAAAGCGTAGTAACTAGCTTCAGTATCTCACTCCTCGTCTTGTTTGTTGTGCTGTGTAGCTATGATATTAAAAGTCCTTACACTAAGATAACTAAGAAGAAAGCAGGATGATTTATTTTTAAAATTACTCAATGAAGATTTTATCATTCACAGCAGAATACTGTCTAATATGTTGACAGGAGATGGGTCCCCTTACAATCATGGACTTAAGCAAAAAGGTTTGGGAGCTCAGAGGACATGGAGGTCAACTAGCATAACATAGTCTACAGAGACGATATTATCTTTTTTTGTTAATTAGTGACTGGGGTCTTAAAAATGTGTGATGAGGGAGCTATGGTGGCCTAGTGGCAAGAAGCTGCGCTGCAAACCCGAAGGTGCGATTCGAATCCACCAGATGCTCCGCTGGAGAAGGAGGGGCAATCTCATGCCAGTTGGATCTGACTCAACAGCACACAACAAGAAATAGAAAAATGTGTGACTGGCCAACGCATTGTTAAAAGCAAAGAAGAGTGATGATAATAGACTGGATTGATGCCTTTGAGTTGTGGTGTTGGAGAAGAGTACTGAATATCCCATCGACTACCAAAAGAACAAATAAATATATCTTGGAGAAAATGCATCTCAGTACCTCTTAGAGGCAAAGATGGCAAAACTTCATCTCATATACTTTGGGTATGTTGTTAGGAGGGACCTGTCCTTGGGGGGTAAAAAAAGCTATCTTCCTTGTCATAGAGAGAGAGGAAGACCTTGGACAGGATAGGTTTATACAGTGTCTGTATCAATGGGCTCAAGTATACCAGAGATGATGAGAATAGCTCAGGTCCGTTGTTTATAGAGTCACCAGGAGTTGTAATTGACTTGATGGCACATGACAAAAACAACAGTTTATCCGTGTGACTAGTGACCATGTGAACTTCAGTCCCCACATCTCTGAGATTGGAACAACTAGATGATGCCTGACTGTCACAGCCCACCAGTCAAGGGATATAACAGAGAGGAAAATGTGGAATAAAAGTCAAAATCATCCAAAAGACCGGAGTTAGCGGTTTGATAGAGACCTGGTGATTATCCAAGACTGTGACCCTCAGTCATGTTTCAGCATTAGGACTGAAATCACCGCCATGAATCATCTTTGAGCTGAACAATAGACAGGTGTAGAGGGTGATCCCTAACACGATGGAGGAATAAATGCCTTGTAACTATCAACCATACAAGGTCCAAAGGGCAACGGTTGCCCAGGGATGAAACTCATCTGGCATAAAGGGACCGGGAAGAGGGACAAATGGAAAACCCAAGGAGGAAGCCAGAAGACTGCTTGCTGTTACAACATGGTTCTACACACTAGCCTGGTAGGGTTTGACCTTGTGCCCTGTTACATTATAGTGCTATGACCTTGAGAAAGTTGTTTCATCTCTCTGAACTCCAAGTTCTTTGTCTGTACATTGAGGTGGTGGGAGAGGGTGGGAACGCTATGGTTTTGTGCGTGGAGCCCTTGGTGGTACAGAGGCACCTTGGAACAGAGTCCTGGTGACTTGCCTCCAAAGAAACCAGTCATTGAAAACCGTGTAGAGCATCATTCTGTTCTGACATGTCTGTAGCAAGCTGCAGTGTTAGCCTAGAGCTTGTGTTTCTCCTGTGGTTCTAAACCCATCAGTGGCTCTGAGGGGGGGAAATGAACACTTTCCTCCTGTATCCTCAGGGACCCAATGGAGGGTCACCGGGGTCAGAGCTGACTCGATGGCGGTGAGTTTTCAATTTGATGGCAGCTAGTTAGTGTGTTTGCTGACCAGTTAGATTGATAAGAATGTCTGTGCAGGTGTATGGAAGGAGGCGCGTGGAAATAAGAGTCACAAATATCATTTGTCCATCTTTGTCTTTCAGTGTCAATAGCTCTTCTTTCCTTCACAAGGCCTCTGTTAGCTGCCTTCGCTCATTCCACCTTCTAGAAATCAACCCTTCCTTCACATGTTCAAGTCATTTCCGCATACTAAGGCCACCCTACTGTCCTGGTTCCTAGGATGCCTTCCCCAGGCCTCCTAGTGTGCAAGGGTCTGCCTTCAGCCACTGAAGTTCTTTTTAAAAGTGGAATTACTTTCCCCCTATTACTCTGTGTAATGCCACCACCAAAATGTCTGTTGGTCATACTGCATTGGCATGCCGCGGGAAACCATTCTACTAATATTTCACAGACCAGCAGGTCGCCCGTGGTGGACAGATGTCAGCGGCACTTCCAGATTAAGACAAAGTGAGAAGAAAACCCTGGTGATTTAATTTCAAAAATTAGCCAAAACACCACTCTACGGATCACTAGAGACAGTGGTGGTGTTGTCTGTAGGGTGCTTCCTTCAATGCTAATCCAAAGGTGCTAGCTCTCCAATAGTTGAAATCTGTGGGAGAAAGATGAGTAATCTGTCCAATTTATACCCTCAGAAAATTCAGGGAGGAGGAGCGGTGTATCCTTTCCGACTTGATGACCAGGAGTTCGCATTTTGACCACATTCATTTGCTTTGGATGCGTTCTTAGGAAGGATACTAGAGAAGGACGTTCTGTTAGGTGGAGTGGGCTGGGGAGAGAGGGTGGCCCTTGGAGAAATAGATCAACGCACTGGCCACGACCATGAATGAATACATTCTAGCAATCCGGAAGATGACCCAAAACAAGGCAATGTTCTATTTTGTTGTAGGCCATAAGGCAGAGTGAGGACCCGGCAGCTCTCTGTCTGTCTGTGTATCTACCTGTCTTTGTAATTGTCTGGTTTATGCCCGTTTAATCTATCATTTCACTCAGGTCAGGGTTCTAGTCAGCTTCATCTCTGCCTTCCCAGAAGCCTTGAGAATAATGTCTGGCACATAGTGGGCGCCCAGGAAATGAGTCTAAAATGACTGGGGAAAAAAGGTGTTCAGGCTTTCCTCTGGCTTTAGAAACCTAGAGAAGAAGAAAAGGTAGTTTAGAAAGGAGTATCAGGCCTGCGGGCTCCTCTGTTTCCTCATTCAGGGTGCAGGCTGGGATCGCCTGGAGCCACAGTTCCTTGAGACTTACCACCTCAGGCCCAAATCCGCCTCCTTTAATTACCTCCCTTCCAGGGACCGGGAGGCCTTGTTGTCTGCCCAGAATCTGCTAATTATAGTTCCATCCTCCTGCCTGCTAGGCCGCAGAACTCCACAGCCTGAGATGTCTGTTGATTTTGGGGTTTCCTCAGGGATTCTTTACATTTTCAAGTTCTCATTAGGGGCTGCATTTTATTTCCAAGCCAGTGGAAGAGAGGTGAGGGATGTAGAAGGTTGAAAATGTTATGGGAGGATCTTGGGAAAGAGCTAGAGAGCTTGAAGAGAGATGGGAGAAAGAGGCTTTAAAAAGGCAGGGAGAGAAAAAAAAAGGTGGAGAGACTAAAAAGGGGGGGCTCTTTGCACATTTACTGATTCCCAAGAGTTAACACCCAGTGATATTTCTGTGTTTCCCCAAGAAAATTCTTTCAATTTTATATTAGTGACTCTTTGTAGCTGTTCTTTTTTTCTCTTGAGATAATTATTTTCTTAAAAAAAATGAAAGATTAATGTACAATAAAGATTTAATAAACTTAAAAAAAAGGAGGTACTAATAATAATCCATCACCTGCCAATTTTTAGTACTGTTGTGGCTCATATGTTGCTACAATTCTGGAAACTATGTCACCAATATTTCAAATACCAGCAGGGTCACCCATAGTGGACAGGTTTTAGTGGTACTTCCACACAAACACAGACTAGAAAGACAAGCTTCACGATCTCCTCTGATAATCAATCAATGGGAAAACCTATGAATCACAATAGAATATTGTCTACCATAGTGCTGAAAGATTAGCTCCATGAGTTTACAAGCATATAACAGATGTAACAATGAACTCAAATGTACCAATGGTCCTTAGAGATTGCACAAGCAGCATTTGGCAATGTTTCCATGAGTTAGAGTCAACAACTACCACCACCACCAATAAACTGAAGCCAATACATTGTACGGAAGAGACCACAGAGCCTCTTTATTAAGAAAAAATTTCCCCATCAATTTACCATCTACATGAAGTTATTTGCAGTGCCTGTAAATACTCATGTTGAGCTATCATCTGCCAAGCCTGTGCATAATCATGAGTGTATTACCTTTTATTTGTCCATATACCTGTTCATTTTGTCTGTCTGCCTACCTATGTGCCTACATGTATATTAATGTTTGATATTACTGATAATATCAAGCTCTGTATATAATGTCCTATTATTGTGTATAACTCTTGTGTGGCTACAGGTCTTCTTGAAGTCCTATTTCTGTTATTTAATATTCCTTTTTTACATAAACTCATCTTTTATTTGCCTAGTGGATATTCTAAGACTAGCCTGCCCCATAAGGCTAAGGGTTCCTTATTTTGAGAATTCTCCTTCTCCCAATAAGTATGCTTTTATCAAGAACCAAAATAATCAGATGTATGTTTACATGATGTTTATGTTCCTTCTATTCTTCATTACAATGATTTTTCCAAATTTTAAATAAACACATAAGCATAATAGCTTCTGTAATCAAGCAAAGGCTTAACAAATATCAATTCAATTTTTATTTCATGCACTAGGTGCTATGAATTGAATTGTAATCCTCCTTCAAATAATATGTGTTGTAATAACCTACAGGCTCAAAATCCCCCAAAGTGTCAGGGTACTTGTGGTTATCATGCCATATAGGAATGGGTTTTCCCGGTTCTGTTAATGAGGTATTATTAGTGCAGATGCACTTGAAGCTAAATACCTTATTTGCAGACGTAAAATGGGTAGATTGACATAAAAAAGCAATCAGAAATGACAGAAATAGCTGGAAAAGTCACATGAAGATCACAAAGCAATCAAGGAACTGAATCTGAAAAGACACAAGGACCTTCTTCCTAAGTCAGTAGTGATAATAAGGAGCTCTCCACTAGACTGGGCATCCTGAATCTGGACTTCTAACCTGCTAAACTGTAGAAAGATAAAGTCTACTAATAATCATCATCAACTCATTGCTATTGTGTAGGAACCAATGTGAGCTGACCCTCCAATGCTTTTCTGAGGTTGTAGGTTGCACTGGAGGAGATAGCTCATCGTTTCCTGAGGAACCATTGGTGAATTGTAACCTCCAGACACGTGCGGAGTTTGGTTAGTTGCAAACTCTCCTACAGTCTACTCTACTAGAGCTCCCTCTGTTTATTAATGCCACCCACTCATCATACAGTAACTCTAGATTTCTAAGACAGCAACTAAGTAGTACTTTTCCTACCAAGGTTGAAATTCTTCTTCCCCCCTCTCCGCCACCACTCAGGCAGATAATTTGCAAAACCTCTCAAACTTCTCCTCAGAGCTAAGATGAGTTTTAGGGGAATTCCAGATCCTAATTCTGTAAGATCTAGCTCCTTTTGAAGACGTATATGTTCATTTCAATCACTAGAGAAGAGAACCAAATCAAGATCCACATTTGATCTTACTTGCTCTATACAAGATCAGGAATATACCATTGTTTTTCATAGTTCCTTCCATCTCTAATCTTCTCCACATACATACTTCCTGTTTAATAAAAATATGTCATAATTGAATGCTCCCTTTTAACCCAAGCTTTACCTTTCTGAGAACTGGGTTGTTCATTATAAAGGCAAAGAGGGTTTAATCTCTGCTGTCTTTTCCAGGATACATCTTTTGCATCACTGAACTCTGCAGTCTTTCCAATATTGCTGAGATCTGCTTCTCTCTTCCACTGCCCAGTCTCCAGTGAGTACCTTTACCAAATTTGTTCCATACATAATGTTGTGTGATTCAACATTCTTTTTGCTGTTGTTGTTCTGTTTTGTTTTCTTCATCACACATTCTTATCCAGAAACTGAAAGAAGCTATTTAATTCCCTTTTATTAAATCCTGATTTAAAACCACAGCCCTTCACAGTGGAAAGTCTCCACCAAAAGTCAGAGAATCCATAACGCTAGAAGCAAGGTCATGGTGACTTAATAACCATATTTCAATATTCTACCTCTTGTATAAAAAATGTTTATTTGCTCAAAAGACATAATACAATAAAATAAATTAACTTAAAAAATCCTTGGTTGGAATAAAAGAAAAGGTGATGCATCTGAGATCTAATTTATGCCATATCCGCCTTCACGTGGGCTCTACAACCTCCAGATGTCATCAATAAAACTTTCCTTCATCTAACCCAACTGTCTTTTTCTGCACCATTGCTTTTACAATCATCTCCCGCTTGACTCTGGTAGCTCTTGTATTGTTGCCTTACACAGTATTTAACACATTCTCATCTGTTTCACTCACAGTTTTTTTCTCATTAAACAATTCCAAAGCATTTGAACTTTAATCACTTCCACTATTTCAAATTGCCTCCATTCAATTCTCTCTGTTGCCACACTTGCCCAATAATCCTTTTTCTTCTTGTTTCTCCTCATTCCTCTTCCTACATTTGCGTTAGCAGCTAGTGCATCTCAAACTAACTTGACTCATAAAGACAAATACAGAACAAAACAATTGTTGTAAAACTAGAAGGAGAAGGGAGGTCTGGTGGCTTCGTGGCAAGAAGCTTCACTGTAATCCCAAGGTTCACAGTTAGAATCCACCAGTCACTCCACAGAATAAAAATAGGCAATCTCCTCTCATGTGATTAACTGCCTCAGAAAACCCACTGGAGGATCAGCTATGGGTCAGTTCCAACTCAATGGTACACAACAACAGCAACCAGTAAGATGTGTATAAAAATCCAAAGGGAGAGGGGAGAAAAACTGGGGTAAATGGTGGACTGAGAGGGGGAGGTGAAGAAAATCATGAGATTACAGAGTTTGGTGGGCAGAGGAAGAGGATGAAGGAATTAGGAGAATTCTAGTAGAAATCTGAAAAGATGAAGTGATAATAGGCATAGATCAATGGTGATTGGTTTTATAAAATGCATTGTTTGGGAATGATTGTATGAAGCACAATGTAAATGAAGGAATGTGTGAAACACAAATAAAACACAATGTATATGATGTTTGTATGCAAACCAGTACAAAATTTTTTAAAAAGTAAAAACCAAAAGGTCTTCCAACTCATTACCTTCAATTGGATTTACCAAGTTTTCAATTGTGCCAGAAAAGATTGACCATCTTTCTCTCTTAGAGCCAATGGGAGAGGTGCCACTGTTTGGTTAACAGCACAACTCCACAGACTATGGCACCATGTTTGGTGCATCTTAAGAGTTTCTTTACTAGTAAACATTATTTTATACATATTACATTTTGTTTGTGAGCCCTTTGGGAAACTGTAGACTAGTACAGACTATCTCCACAGAAAATTGAACATAAAACACCACTTTTATGAATCCAGAAAAAGACTCCTTAGGAGTGAATAAATCCTGTTGCTATTATGTACATGAAAGTCAGAACCAACTCATAGCTGATCATCTGGGTGGGTTTTCAGAGGCAGTTAATCACATGGGAGGAGATTGTCCATCCTTCTCTCGTGGAACAGCTGGTGGCCTCAAACTGAGTGCCTTTGGGATTGCAGCACAGCTTCTTGCCACTAGGCCCCCAGCACTCCCTAAATGAATCCTAGTAAATGAATATCTGCTCTACATCTGTTCTCTAGGTTTATTATTCAAAGCACTTATTTTCAAATAAAACTAGTGGGACTTCTCAATAGGTAACTGATTTCCAAATTTGTTTTTATATTTTTTCAAAATACTTTGTATATTTTTAACTAATATCAAAGTCATGTGAAATACCATTGAAATATCTTCTATTTTTATGTTGGTTCATTAATTTTACCGCAATCTACAGCTTTGGTACCAGCAACCAAGAAATCAAAAGATGTATTTCATCCTAAAAGGAATTGACTTACGTAGAAAAATTGCATGAAACAACATATGACCAGGAGGCAATGGTAAAGAAGGAAGAAGTTCAAGCTGACACTGCAAGAATTGGCCAAAAACAAGACCCTAGGAATTGATGCAATACCAATTGACATTAAAAAAAAGAAAAGATATAGTTCTACACATACTTCCTAGGCTGTGCCAAGCGATCTTGAGACCAACACTGGAAGATATCCATTTTTATTCCTATTCCAAATAAAGGTGATCCAATAGAGTGTGGAAGTTATTGAATGATGTCACTAATATCACATACAAGAAAATTCTGCTAAAGATCATTAAAAAATGACGGGAATAGTACATTTAAAGCTAGCTACCAAAAATACAAGCTAGGTTTAGAAGAGGCCATAGCACTAGGGATATCATCATAAATCTCAGACAGGGGTTGGCTGAAAGCAGAGTATACAAGAGAAATGTCTATCTATGTTCCATTGACTAGGCAAAGACATTTGACGATGTGGCTCACAACAAATTGTGGCTAACCTTGAGAAGAATGGGAATCTCAAAACTTTGCATGGTTCAAATTCAGGAAAGGAGTGCATCAGAGATGTGTCCTGCCTCCATATCTTTTAAATCTAAATGTGAAACAGATCATTTGGGAGGCTGGACTTTATGAGGAGGAATGTGGCATCAGGATTGAAGGAAAACTCACCCACAAGCTGCAAGATGATACAACCTTGCTGGCTAAACTTGAGGAGGGCCTGAAACATTTGTTTGTTACAGAGGATCAAGGATTGTAGTCTGCAATATGGATTGAAGCTCAATATCAAGAAAACAAAGGTTCTCACTACTGAACCAGTTGGCAGCATCATGACAGATGGAGAAGAGATTGAGATTGTTAACAATTTCCTCTAGCTTGAGATTCTACAATCAAAACTCCTCTCACCAGCAATCAAGAAATCAAAAGACAAATTGCATTAGACAAATCTGCTGTCAGGAACCTCTCCAGAGTTGCTGAAGAGCAACAATGTTAGTTTAGAGACTATAGAGTGTCTGATCTAGGCCATGAGCTTTGAAATTACCAGTTATGTATCAGAAAGCTGGACGATGACCAAAGAGGACAGCAGATTTGATGTCTTTGAGTTGTGGTGCTGGAGAAGAATATTAAATATATCATGGACTAACAAGAGAACAAAAGGTCTTTCTTGAAGAGGGTGAAATCAATTTTCTCTGTGGAGGCAAGGATTTTGAAGCTCTGTCTCATACTTTAGGCACATGTCCAGGATAGACCAAACCTTGGAGAAAAACATCATGACTTAGAAGGGACAGCACATGAGAGGAAGACCCTTGACAAAATGGATTGACACCACCGTAACTGGGATAATTGGGTAGATGTGTCAGAGAAAAATTGGCCCAGGATAGATCAAGGTTCAGAGCTATTGTGCATGTTGTTGTTGTTGTTGTTGTTGTTATATGCCATCAAGTCTCTTGCAACTCATAGCGACCCTATATACAAGAGCCCTAAACACCGTTCTATCCTATGCCAAACTTTCTGTCTCAAACACAATCATTCCCACCACCCCAATCACAGAACTGGTCTAACTAATTGAGGGTCTCCCTGTCCTGCGCCTTCCCTTCACTCTCCCAAACATGATGTCCCTCTCCAAGGACCAGTCCCTCCTTGCAACATGCCCAAAGTATGTCAGATGAAGCTTCAGAATCCTTGACTCCAAGGAGCATTCTGGCTTCACCCTCCCCACGACAAACCTGTTTGTTCTCCTAGCAGTCCATGGTATATTCAACACTCTTCTCCAGCACCACAGCTCAACTCTCCGATGCATAGCACATAATTGCAAAGACTATAGCCTGGATCAGGCGCACCTTAGTCTCCAGCCTGACATTGTTGTTCTTCAATACTCTTGAGAGGTCCCTCACCGCTGACTTTCCCAGTGCAATTCGTCTCCTGATTTCCTGGCTGCTGTTACCAAGAGTGTTGACTTTGGAACCAAGTAAACAAAAACTGTTAACTATCTCAATCTCTTCACCATCAATCCTGATGCAGCCAATTAGCCCAGTGGTGAGAATCTTTGTTTTCTTGATGTTGAGCTTCAATCCATATTGAAGACTGTAGTCCTTGACCTTCCGCAGTAAGCACTTCAGGTTCTCCTCAGTTTCAGCAAGAAGGGTTGTGTCGTTTGCATAACGAAGGTTGTTGATGACTTATCTTCGTACAGCCCAGCATCTCATATGATCTGCTCTGCATACAGATTGAAAACAAAATACATGGAGACAAAATACATCCCTGATGGACCCCCTTCTTGATTTTGAACCATCCAGTGTCTCCTTGCTTTTCTGATGACTGCCTCTTGGTCCAAGTATAGCTCTCACAAGCACGATCAAATGTTCTGGGATTCCCATTCTTCTCAGAGTCAGCCATAACTTGTTGTGATCCACACAGTCAAAAGCCTTTGCATAGTCAATGAAGCACAGATAGACCTTCCTCTGGTATTCTCTGCTTTCTGCCAAGATCCATCTAACATTAGCTGTAATACTCACAGTACCATGACCTCTTCTAAATCCAGCCTGCACATCTGGCAGTTCTCTGTTGGCATATTGCTCCAAACGTTTTGGATAATTTTCAGCAGAATCTTACTTGCATGTAATATCAGTGATATTGTTAGGTACTTTCCACACTCTGTTGGGTCACCTTTTATTGGAATGGGAACAAATACCAATCTTTTCCAGTCAGTTAGCCAGCTGGCTGTCCTCTAGATTTCTTGGCACAACTTAGTGAGCATATCCAGGGCAGTGTCTGTTTGTTGAAATAAATCAATTGGTATGTTGTAGACTCCATAGGATTGCTATTATTCATGGTCAACTCAAAGGCATTTAACAATAACAATGGCAACAATAACAAGAAGGGTAAATCAGGCCATGTTCCTGATTCAGGCCATGACCTTTTCAATATCTTGTATACATCTTAGGCAAGGCAATGAATAAGGATGACAGAAGAATTGGTCCTTTTGTGCTATGGTGTTGGAGAAGAGTATTGAATAAACAACGGATTGGAGAAAAAGAAACCCAAACTAAAAAGCCCCAGACAGATATGTCTTGGGGAAAGTGAAACCAGACAGCTTCTTTAAGACATCTCACATTCTTTCAACATGTTATTTATCATTCCTTAGAGTGGGATATCATGCTTGAAA
The DNA here is from genome assembly GCF_000299155.1 of Elephantulus edwardii. Taxonomy (NCBI): domain Eukaryota; kingdom Metazoa; phylum Chordata; class Mammalia; order Macroscelidea; family Macroscelididae; genus Elephantulus; species Elephantulus edwardii. Next base: position 14,305,320 of record NW_006399781.1, read on the forward strand.
GGGTGAAGATCAGCAAAGGAGAGGAAGATACTCAAAGTAGTGGATTGAGACAGTGGCTGCAGCAATGAGCTCAATTAAGTCTGAGATGATAAGGATGGCTCTGGCTAGGGCAGGGTTCAGATTCCTTGTTTACAGGGTTACTATGAGTTATGCTTGATTAGATAGCACCTAACAACAACAAAAATAACAATAATGCACTGATAATAATTCAACAACAAAAGCATAATAATAACAACAATTCACTGCTGTGGAGCTTGTTTCAACCCATAAAGACTTTTCCCATCAGGTTCCCAAGACTATAAAACTTAGTAAGAGAGACTGCTAATCTAGTTCTGTTTGCTACTGAGAGATGCAGACTCCAGGTGGTGCTTGGCCTTTGGATTAGTGGCTCATCTCACTAAAGCCACCAGAACTCTCCACATACTACAGTTCAACCAATCTGTCAATATGTGTATAACAAAAGAATTTTTCAAATATCCCAAAGAAAAGAAAAACACTGTAAGCAAAGAGTTTATTAGTCAAGAGATTCTTGGGGGGGGGGGGGTAAGGCCTACCTTATTCTTAGTCAGATCACTCTAATTTGTAATATACTGTTTCACACATCCTTAAAAAATTTCTCAACCATTTCTGGAATTTAAACCAGTGATCTGTTACTACAGAAGATAAGCGACCCTCAAGCCATATTAGGAAAATATTTGTCTGTTTATAAGTCTTTCATTACTATTCCTCTAATTATTCATAAATTTTCAAAATATTTGCCAGGAGTTTTAAAATTCCATCTATATACATTTGAAGCAGTTGGGTAAAGTGTGAACGGGACTTTCCTTTGACATTTTTTTTGCACCTTCTTATGAATCTGTAATTATTACAAAATATTGACTTTTTAAATCTGTGACATTCTCTCAATATTTTCAGATACAATGTTTAAAGATTCAGATATATTTGGGAACTTAGATACCTTTTTAAATAATTCTACTTCATTTTACATGTCTTTTTTTAAATTTTGTACTGGTTTACTTACAAAGTTTCTAACATTCATATAAATTATTTTTCACATCGAATCTTTCCAAGTTTCTAACATTCATATAAATTATTTTTCACATCGAATCTTTCCTCTTTCCATTATCCACCCCTTCCTCCACCCTACTTTGGACTTCTTAATCTTGTTGTTGTTAAGTGTTATCATTCAGCCGTGACTCATAGTAATCCTATGTTAAGCATAATGAAACTGTGCCTGATGCTTTACAACCTTAAAATCTCTGCCCAGAATTGGATGAAGACTTATTAACAAACTGTGATTAACATACAACATACATAATGTTTGACACAAGTGAAGAGGACCTGAAGCACTTACTGAAGAAGATGAAAGACTATATAATATATGGACTACATCTCAACATCAAGACAACAAAAATCCTTACAACTGGCCAAAAAAAATGGCATCATGAAAAATGAGGAAGTGTGAACCAACAATGACACTACTGATGATTTCATTTTATTTGGAAGCACATACGACAGCTATGGGAAGCAGCAGTCAAGAAATCAAAGGATGGATTGTACTGGGCAAATGTATTACTAAAGACTTCTCTAAAGTGCTAAGAAATAAGGACTTTGGACTTAGATTTCTTTTTACTATGTTTGTTTTACTATTTCTATTTTGAGAACATTTTCTCTTAACAGAGTTGGGGATAGAGAAGCTCAGTCTTCTCTCTACCATGTTACCATCCATTTTTTGTAAATGCCATACCTGTCCTCCATTGTTCTATGTTCTTTGTTAATTTCTGGCTATCTTTGCTTTTTAGGACTTCCATAACAAAATTCCACAAAATAAGTGGCTTTAAATGCCAGGAACTTATTTAATAAAAATTTTGAATTTCCAAATTGAGGCCAATAGAAAATTGTTCTCCTTCTGTCCCTCTCTAAGGTTGGAGACCAGAAGATCCTCCCTTATCTCCTCTAATTTCTGGTAGTCCTGGAGTTTCTTGTCTTTAGTTGGCCATTTAATCATCTCCACATGGCATCTATTTTTTCATGTATATATGTTTTTCTTCAAAACTGTTCTGAACTTCTCAAATTATAAAATATGTCACTAAGAAGGTTTTAGGCACCAACTCACTCCTGGTGTTCTCAATTGAGCAGATAGCAAAGTGGGGGAAACCCTCCCCTTCCCCAAAAAATACTATCTCCAAACAAGGTCACGTTTGCAGATGGTTTAGCACATGAATATATGTGTCTTTTTGGAGAACACAGTTCAATTCCTAACACCAGTGATCACATTTTTTTCTATCACTTTTTTTACCATCTGGTTTAGCCTCTTGATTTCATTAATGATCAATTCCATATTGTTCCTTCGGTGTTTGCTCTTGATCTTCTGCTCATTCCTCAATCTTTGGTATACACTATAGTAATCCAAAAAGCTCTGGTGGCCTTGTGGTTAAGGAGCTGTGCAGCTAAACCAAAGACAGGCAATTCTAATCCACCACTCATCCTATTGCTCATAGGAGCAATATCCTCCTATGCAATTTACAGTCTCTGAAAACCCATGGAGGGTCAGCTGTTGATAAGTTTCAACTCAATGGCAAGAAGTTATGAGTCTCAGGCTACACAACTGCACATAACAACAATCTAATTTCATCCGAGATATCTTTGTTGCTAATTATATTGTAGAACTCATTTTAGATACTGTACTCTACTACACTCAGATGAAGGAAAAGTTTCTTCTCTTAAATTACCATCTCAGTAACTCCGGTATTCTATTTTTCTTTTTATCTTTTGAGCTTAAATTAATTTTATGACAAAAAATGGTCAGTATGAAATCTTAATTCTCAAACTAATATCATTGTTTCACGGCTGCAGACTTTCCTAGTGAAATATGTCTGCTGATCAGGTTTGCCTGATTCAGGCCATGGTCTTTTCAACCACTTGCTATGCATCTGAGAGCTGGACAACAAATAAGGAAGATGGAAGAAGAATTGATGGCTTTGAGCTAAAGTGTTATATAAGAGTACTGAGTAACCCATGGACTGCCAAAGAACAAGTCTGAGTTGGAAAAAGTGCAGCCAGGATACTCCTTGGAGACAAAGATGGCAAAGCTTCATCTTACATACATTGGACCCATTGCTAGGAGAACCTGTTTTTTTGAGAGGGACATCATGCTTGGATAGGTGGAAAGAGAGCAAAAGAGAGGAAGACCCTCAATGAGATGGATTGACACAGTGACTGCAGCAATGAACTCAGGTGTGTCAGAGATAATGAGGATAGCAGAGATAAGACAGGGCTTAGATCTGTTGTTTATAGGATCACTATGAGTTGGACTCAATTCAACAACACCTGACAACAAGAAGATGAAATAGGAGAGAAGGAAATTTTTAACATTGTCGGTGGACTAAAATGAAAGAGCTTATGGAAACAGCATTTTTCTCCTTGCAAGTTGGAAAGGAGAGAAGCATGTAACACCGTACTGCTTTATCTCGGCCCACACAGAGCTCTCTCCTGGGTAATTAAACCGTACTTTTTTAATATGCAAATACTTTTGGCATCTTCCATTCTCTCGTTAGGGGCCAGTGAATTTCAGTTGGGACTCTTTCAATGCTTTCTCTCTTAAAGTTAGGTGTAACTTGTCAGAAAAAGCCTATCACCCCTCTTTTAGGCCGTCATAGAGAATCTCAGAGACTTACTCCTTTGCCAGACTTCTCCTGCTACAATTTCTGGGCAGGAACTGCCTGCACTAAAGTTTCTTCCGTCCGGACAATCCACTGAAATTACTTAGCTCCATACGTGTCACAGTTGGAATGCTGAATTCCTTACAATGTATATAAGAAGAGTGTGAAACACAAATTTCTGAAAGACCTTTATCAGCACCCATAAGAGCTTGAGAGAGATTAACACACACTAAGAAAATACATTCAGTCAAATGAAATCCCATCTGTACCAACATCCTTGTAATAACACTGTTAAAGGGTTCTGACACTTCTTAGATAAGAGCGTCATTCAGCTGACTCTCTGCTTTATAGAAGGAAACAGGAACATTCCAAATACAGGCAACTCAGTTATCAAGGTCTTTTTATCCAATATGTGAAGTCTCCAGGCCCTTTGTTTCTCTTCCTTCTCGCTCTGATTACCTACATTTGGGATGTGTTAGTTCCACTTTGTACCAACACTTCAGGGCATTTTTGGGGGCTGGAGGATAGAAACATTGTTTGCCAGAAATGTTTTTATTTTATATTTTATTAGCATGGCTAATAAAGAATTGATGAGTGAGGGCCTCGAAATCAAGGAACACAATGAAGCTTGGTGATTCCAAGTACATTTGACTTTGAACCACATTTTAGGAGATGCCTTGACTTAGCAAGAACAACAATCCTACCAGGGCCTCCCTTCCATAGAAACAGATTTCTCAGCCATTTTTCATTCTTGCTTTTTCACTCTGTCAGGAAAGAAAAAAATACTCAAGGTAAAGTAACATTAATTTTGATCTTAAATGATTGTGTCATTGACCTCTAATATACTTGAAAAGATTGAAAAGCCACAATCAAAATATCTACACAATATTCATTTCTTTTTATCTCTTCTAATTATGTCAGTTGTAGGGAGCTCTGCAGGCCTAATGGTAAGATGCTGTACTGCAATCCCAAGGGCACGTGGTTTGAATCCACCGGCTGCTTCATAGGAGAAGGATGGGAAATTTTCTTTTGTGTTACTTACCGCTTCAGAAAACCAGATGGAGGGTCAGCTATGGGTCGATTCTAACTCAGTGCTACACAACAACAACAATAACAAGGTTAAATCAGAGCGGGGAAAAGATGATTTAATAATCTGATCCCTGGTCTCTAGTTTTGTAAGACTCTATGGCTGTTGCTTAGTTTTCACACAGTAGAGAGGATTTGACCTTCATGTGGTTTAAGTGGACTTCAGAGGGTTATGAGAGCTGGAGAGCCTAAGAGTGACTACCTCTGTTTCTATAAAGAAAATAGGTTTAGGTTTCCAAAGAATGATTCACAGACAAATTTTGGAACACCCTTTGTTTATAATGTGGAGTCTACCTAGTCCCTAGACTTTTTTTCCTTGCTGCAGCCTCTGCTAACAGAGAATCTAGGGCCCTGAGAGTCCCTGTAGAACTAACTCTGAAATATTTTAAAGAGAACTTAGAAATTGGTTTTGTCAGTTAGCTTGAGTGTGTAAGCTAGAACATTACTATAAGTTATATTACTTCCTATGGCGTCTAAGACTTAGTTACTTTAAGTGCATAAATCAGCCTTCTGAGAAACATTATTCAGTTTCCTGAGCTTACTTTAAGCTGAATTAGAAGTGACTCTGTAGATTTCTTTTATTCCCCTTTTGCCTGCATTCTTGTAGAAAGGATTAAAAAAACACATTGTCTGTTTTTATTGGCATGTTTCCTCTCACCCCACCCCATTTTAATAACTTCTGCTCCTTAAATCTATGTCCTTTCCATAGAGTTTTACAGAAATTTGCCAAACACGTAAATGTCCAAAATTAACTACACCCGTACTATTTCTAATACAATTGGTGCAAACATAGAAGGTGTGATGGCCCTTTGGGTACCAACCATTTCCCATGGACATAAAAACAGGGACCCCTGCATTTGCCAGATCTCCCAATGCTTCATGACATCACCAGGTATTCTGTGACAGCATTGCTTTCATGTTCAGATCAAGAACCTTGAGTGAGCTCCTATTCATGGTGACTCTCCATCGGGTTGTCTAGCCTATAAATCTTTACAAGAGGAGATTGTGTAAATTATAGATTTAAACCAATAACATTTTGGTTAATACCCCAAAATATTATACACTCTGTCACCAAAGTTTCTGGACTAGGGACTAAAAATTCCAAAAGCAAACCTATTGCCTTTTCATTGATTAGAGGCTAGGCACTTGTTTATTGACCAAAAAAAGAAGAGAAAGAACTATACATTATAAAATGATGCCAAGATTGATTGGAGAACTTATCTTAAAGAAAAACTAAACTCAAGCATATCTGAAGGGGGTTGTAGAAAAAAGAGCAGGTTAGGTAATTCCATATTGAAATAATGTCACCAAGGTAAAATTATATCCAATATCAATACTTTGTGTAGGTTTGTTTCTCTGTTTGAGGGGAGGTGTTTGTTTGTTAATATTTTGCTTGTTTGCTTTTGCTTTCATTTTTGGTAAGAGAATATACATAACTTAAATTTTTCCTAACAATTTCTATTGTGTCTAGACCTTACATTCTAAACTAAGAAATAAAGGAGAGACATTAGCAGTGAAACAATGACATGCAAAAGAAAAATTGAAGTTTTCAACTCTCTGGTCTCTGCTATTAGTTGCACATTTACTGAAACTTCACTGGCTCAACTACCAAGAGCAATGTGGCTTAGTACATTATGTGCTGGCCTGTTAACCAAGAAGCTGCAAGTTTGAATCCACCATCTGCTTTGTGATAATAAAGATGAGGCAATCCACTAAAGTTAAGATTTACAGCCTTGGAAACACAGTGAAGTCTAGCTGTGAGTCAGAATCACTCTAAGCAAGTAGTTAGGTAAAGAACAAAGTTCCTCCATCGAGCAAACAATTGACATGCTCTATTGGAAATACAGGTTCACTCAAAGGCTTCTCAATCCCAGAGACGCATGGTTCGAATCCACCAGATGCTCTGCCGGGAAAGGAGGGACAATCTCCTCCTGTACCAGTCAGATCTGATCTGACGGTACACAGACACACATACACAAAATAATAATAATAAAAAAAGCAACAGAAAAAAAAAAGGCTTCTCAAATGAAAGGCATCGTGATCTACTTTTTAAGATACCAGACTCACAAAAATCTGTAGAGAACAGTGACACTCAGACACACATGTGTTCAATGTGTTTCAGATATGTCTCCATGGAAACTCAGAAAGACAAAGCTAAGAGCAGTGCAACTTTCAATATGAAATTTCTGGGCCCTAGAGATAAAATCTGGTGGTCTAGTGGTAAATGCTGCAATCCCATGCAGATCAAATCCACCAGCTGATATGAAAGAGAAGTATGAACAATTTCCTTCTGTGTCATTTACTACCTCTGAAAACCCATTGGCTGGTCAGTTATGGTCAGTTCTGACTTGATTGTACATGACGACAACAACAACAGAGGTACAACACAGGTCCTTCTTCAATGAATACGCTTCCCCCCTTCATTTCAAACTAGATAAAGAAGCCTCTAAACAAAATCTTACTGGAGAAACACACATAACGAATTTACAGTTTGTCATGTGTTGTTGTTGTTATGTGGCGTCGAGTCGTTTGCGACTCATAGCGACCCTATGCACAACAGCCCTAAACCCTGCTCTATCCTGTGCCAACCGCACTGCCTCTGACACACCCATCCCGATTACCCCAGTCACCGAATCAATCCATCTCATAGAGGGCCTTCCCCTCCTGTGCTGTCCCTCCACCCTCCCAAGCACGATGTCCCTCTCCAAGGACCCGTCCCTCCTCGCAACATGTCCAAAGTATGTCAGACGAAGCCCCAGAATCCTTGCCTCCAAGGAGTAACTTGGTTTAATCCTCTCCAAGATGAATCTGTTTGTTTTCCTGTCAGTCCATGGTACATTCAGTACCCTTCTCCAGCACCACAGCTCAAAAGCATCCACTCTCCTTCTGTCCTCCCTAGTCATTGTCCAACTCTCTGATGCATAACAAGCGATTGCAAATACCATGGCCTGTATCAGGCGCACCTTAGTCTCCAGAGAGACACTCCTGAGTACTTTAGAGAGGTCCCTAATGGCAGACTTTCCCATCGTGATACGCTTTTTGATTTCCTGACTGCTGGTGCCAAGAGTGTTGACTGTGGAGCCGAGCAAACTGAAGCTGTGAACAATCTCAGTCTCTTCAACATCCATCCTGATGCTGCCAATTGGTCCAGTGGTGAGAATCTTTGTCTTCTTGACATTGAGCCTCAGTCCATACTGAAGGCTACAGTCCTTGACCGTTCGCAGCAAGTGCATGAGGTCCTCCTCAGTTTCAGCAAGCAGGGTTGTGTCATCTGCATAATGCAGATTGTTAACACACTAAAAAAATTGCCAAAAATAGAATAAAGTTCTCAATGTTATTGGAATCTTCATAACTCAAAGTAACAGAGCAGAACTTCTCCCTATGGTTTCCCAGGACTCCAGTAATCTCTACTAGAAACAGATCACCAGGTCTTTTCTCCTGCTGAGGGGAAAAACGGGTGTGAACTGTGATTTTGGGGTTTCAGCACTCAATCACAGTTAACAGTAAGGCCCATGAAATAGATTATCAAGTAATTTCTTTCCTAAAGTCATTGGTGGGTTAAAATCTTTGGCCTTCCAGTTAGAATCCATGTACTGTATTATTGTAGTGCTGGGACTTCTTTTACTAAGTGTAAGTTTAATTACAGTTTTCTAAGGCCTAGCCTTGTTCATGGGGAATAATGTAATCCTTGATGCATCATGTCTGCTGGTGTAGGGTAGGCCTACACTGAGCCAGGCATTGCAGCATGTATGCAGCCCTGGACATGTAAGGGCATCACAGACCTGTTATGGGGCAATCTCAGGGGGGTGAATACCACTTGACCCTCTAAGAAGATGATAGATGCCAATCGTTAGGGATCACATAACTAGTTAGCATACCGAAGTCTGAATCATTATTGGAATTAACCAGAAAAATTGCTCCACCAATGAAGAACAGCCATGTATCATCACCCATAGGATCAAGAAAGAACTACCAGTTTGTCAATCCTGTCTGTGTCTGGATAGGATTTTTTTTTCATCAGTAGCCCTTTGGACCCTTAACTTGTGGCCTCAGGTTTGTGTGAAGCACCAGCATCAATGATTCAGCAGAGACTTCCATATGACAATTATATTCGCCTCTGGGATTTTAACCTAGCATCCCAGCCATAAGTCTTAGCTAGAATGCTTCAACACACTTCTAGGATCACATTCTGTCACATCTGTGCAGGCTTCAACTAGATTTGGTAATATGACATTCATATATTAGATTTACTGCTAGAGGTACAACACTAATGTGTCTGATGTATTGAAGGAATTCATTGTTCTAATTAGTACAGCACTTGTCTGTCCATTTGCTGCACTTTTGCTGTCCATTTGAGGAAACTTGTGGGTTGCTCTGAGGCTGAAAGCTTTGCCACTAGAAGGTCAATCGAAACAAAGAACAGGCATGGTGGAAAGATTTTAGTAGAGCTCTGAGACTAAGGCACTCTGGGAAACAAGATTGGTCATAAAATTTTTTCTTTTTCTTCTTTTTAAATAGAATTTTATATTATACTGGTTTAGTTCCATATTTTATACTGGTTTACTTCCAAAGTTCTTCTATATTGCTTTTTACACTGGATCATTTTCCTTTTCTTTACCCATTCCTCCTTCCACCCATCAAATTATGCAACCCTAGCATTGAGCACCCCCTCATTCTCATTTCTCTGCTTCCTCCTCCCCTTCTTGCATCTTCATACATGTTCTACAATAATGATCTTATTATACAGTATTTGTCCTTATGGGACTGAGTTAATTTACTTAGCATAATACTCTCCAGTCCCTCCCTAGTTAGGTAGTAATTTACAAGATCATTGCTTCTGTGTGCTGCTTAGTATTCCATTGTGTGAATGTACCATAATTTCTCAATCCATTTCCCTGTAGTTGACATTTGAGCTGTTTCCATTTTCTTGCTATTGTGAAAAATGCTGCTATGAACATTGGTCATATATTTCTTATATAGCAGGCTCTGAAAGACGTATGAATGGTAGAGGAATAAGGATAGTTATAGTATTAGAGGTAAAGTCCAGATTGGAATTCAGTCAAAATGAGGAAACATAGATGTAAACATCCTTTAATAATTAGAACATGGGATTTACAAAGCATGAGTGTTGGAAAACTAGAAGTCATAGAAAAGGAAACCTCGTAAAAAAGGAAACCTATACACATCAACATTCTAGGCATTAGTGAGGCAATGTAGACTAGTTTTGGCCACCTTGAATGAGATAATCATATAGTCTCTTATGCTGGGAATGAGAAACAGAAGAACGATGTTGCATCCATAGTAAAATAGACAATTTCAAATTCTATTTCAAAGTGTCTTGACCCACCCCTTTCCCTGCTCCACCAGCATTCCTTTCTACTCCTATCTACTTCATTCAATACCTATCTCCCCTTATCCAGCCCTTGGTGTGATGGCTTTTCTCTCAAGCTTTCTGGGGTTCTGTGATTCCAAACACCTCAATCTGCTGCCATTTTTCTGTTGCAGCCAGTATTTCTTGAGTTTAGGAGTCTCTAAGTCCAAATACTAGTACTAGTAATAGTACCACATACTAGTATCAGGAAAGGCTTCCTATCTCAGACAGTTCTGCAGGAAAGTCCTTTGCCTTGAACTCCTGTTCCAGGATTGACTTCTTGTGGCTTTGGGCCACTTCTCCTCCATTTGTAGTATACTGTTGTTGCAATGGAATAGTTTCCCAGGGAAGGGTGATTTGTGGGGACAACAATGAGTCTATTGGTTATTTCTACAATTGAGAAATATCTTTCATCTGCTCTTTTCTGTAAAATGCTTGTATATTGGCAAGCTCTGGTGGCCTAGTGGCAAGAAGCTGCACTGCAATTCCAGAGGTGCATGGTTCAAATCCACCAGATGCTCTGCTGCAGAAGGAGGGAGAATCTCCTCCTGTACCAGTCAGATGCAATTTGATGGTACACGCGCGCACGCGCGCTCACCCAGACACACACACACACACACGCAATTTAAAAAATGCTTGTCTATCAGATAAAATTTTAAATCTGAGCATTTAAATTAAACAGACTAGAGGGATTGAGATAAGGATTGCCTATTCATTTCCAAAATAACAGGCCTTCGAAAACTCTATGTACAATAGAGCACACTTAGACTAGCAGATATAGCAACTGAGGCTGAGCCCTCAATTTTGGAAACACAAAGGAAAAAGAACAGTTGTAAGCAGACACTGCTGATTGGAACATGGAATGTGAGAACCATGAATGCAGGAAAATTGGATATTGTTAAGAAAGAAGTGGAACGAATAAATATTGACATACTAGGTATTGGTGAAATAAGATGGACTGGCATGGGGCATTCTGAGTCAGAGGATCATATGATCTACTATGCTGGGGATGAAAAGGTTAGGAAAAATATGGTTGCTTTCATAGTAAAAAAAGTCATTTCAAAATCAGTCTTGAAATATAATGTTGTGAGTGACAGGATAATATCCATACACATACAAGGAAGTTCAGTGAATACCACCATCAGTCAAATATATTCACCAACAACCAGAGCCAAAGAGGAGGAAATAGACAATTTCCACCAACTTTTACAGTCAGAGATTGATCGAATATGCAGTCAGGATGCATTAATAATAATAGGTGACTAGAATGCAAAAGTTGGTAACAGAAAAAAAGCATCAGTAGTTGGAAAACATGGACTTTGTGAAAGAAAGAAAACTGGAGATAGAATTTTGCACATTCAACAATTTAACCACTGCAAGTACATTTTATAAGGAACATAAACACTAGTCGTACATATAGATTTTACCTGATGGTATCCATAGGAATCAGATAGATTACATCTATCTGTGGAAAGAATTCTTGGAGAAGTTCAGTATCAACTGTGAAAACTAGAACAAGTGCTGACTATGCAACAAACCATCAACTACTTATATGCTGAAGCTAAGGAAAATTACATCTAATCCACAGGAACCAGAAAACCAAAATTCGACAGAAAACTGTTCGAATTGCAGGCTGGGTTTAGAAGAGGCCATCTTACTAGAGATATTATAGCTAATTTTTGATGGATCTTGGCTGAAAGCAGGAAATACCAGAGGAATGTCTATCTGTGTTTCATTAACTATGCAAAGGCATTTGACTGTGTGGATCACAAAAAACTGTGGCTGACACTGAGAAGAATAGGAATCCAGAACACTTGACTGTTCTTACGTGAAACTGTACTTAGACCAGGAGGCAGTCATCAGAATAGAGCAAGGAAGCACTGCATAGTTCAAAATTGGAAAGGGTGTATTCCAGGGATATGTCCTATCTCCATACATTTTCAATGTCTATACAGAACAGATTATCCTGGAGGCTGGGCTTTTTAAGGTGAAATGTGGAATCAGGATTGGAGGAAGACTCATCAGCAGTCTACATTATGCAGATGGAGGACCTGAAGCACTTTCTGCAGAAGGTCAAGGACTACAACTTTCAATATGGATTGAAGCTCAACATCAAGAAAAGAAAGATTCTCACTACTGGGCCAATTTACAGTATTATGATAGCTGGTGAAGGGATTGAGATTATTATCAGCTTCAGTTTGTTTGTCTCCACAATCAACACCCTTGGTACCCCAGAGAGGAAATTAAAAGATGAATGGCTTTGGAAAAGTCTGCTGTCAGAGACCTGTCCAAACTATAGAAGAGCAATGATGTCAGTCTGGAGACTAAGGTGTGTCTGATACAGGCCATGGTCTTTGCAATTCCTTGCTCTGTATCAGAAAGCTGGACAATAATGACTAGGGATGCTAGGAGGAGAATTGATGTCTTTGAGCTGTGGTTCTGGAGAAGAGTATTGAATATACCATGGACTGCTAGGAAAACAAACAGGTTCACCCTAGAGAGGGTGAGACCAGGCTGCTCCTTGGAAGTAAAGATTCTAAAGCTTTGTCTGACATACTTGGAATATCTTGCAAGGAGGGACCAGTCCTTGGAGAGGAACATGATGCTTGGGAGGGTAGAGGGACAGCACAAGAGAGAAAGACCTTTGATGAGATTAATTGATTCAGTGACTGGGTAATGGGAGGTAGGTGTGTCAGAGACAGTAAGATTGGCACAGAATAGAGCAGGGTTTAGGGCTGGGGTACACAGGGTCATTATGAGTCATAGGCAACTCAACTTCACAAAGCAACAACAACATTCTGAAGTACAATGTAAACAAGGATAGGATATGATCCATACACATAAGAAAGACCTATTACTATATTATTCAGATATATGTTCCTCCAAGTAAAGCCAAAGAAGAGAAAATTGAAATTCTTTGCCAAATCTTGAACTCCATGATTGACTAAACCCTCAATCAAGATGTATTAATGATAACTGGTGACTGCTAGGGAAATGCTGGAAACAATGAAGAAGGAGTGGAAGTGGGAAAGTACGGACTTGGTGACAGACATTAGACTGATATTAGACATAGAATGGTCAAATTTTTTCTATTCAATGATTTATTCATCACAAGTACATTAAAAAAACACACCAATAGTGACTTTTTATATGAACCTTATCTGACGGACTGTGTAAGAATCAGATTGACCACATATGTGGAAAGAATCACTGGAGAAGCTCAACATCAGCAGTCAAAACTAGATCAGAGGTGCACTGTGGAACAGGTAACATCAATTGCTCATGAGAAAGTTCAAATTATGGCCAAAGAAATTGAAAAAAAAAATCCAGAGGAACCAAAATATGATCTGGAATCTAGCCAACCTGAATTTAAAAACCATCTTAAGAATACGTTTGAATGATCAAAGGCCAGATAAGTTGTGGGATGATATCAGGAAATGACCCATGAAGACAGCATAAATTCATTACAAAAACAGAGGAGAAAAGAAAAAAATAAAAATGAATGTCAAAAGAAACTCTGAGAATTGCATAACAAGTAATTGAGAATACCATGGCCTGGATTAGACACACCTTTGTCTCTAGACTGACATCGTTGCTTTTCAGCACTCTGGAGAAGTCGTGACAGCAGATATTCCCAATGCAATTTGTCATTTGATTTCTTGACTGCTGGTGTTAAGAGTATCGATTGTGGATTCGAGCGAACTCTAATTGTTAACAACTTCAATCTCTTCTCTATCTAATATGATGCTGCCAATTGGCCCAGTGGTGAGAATCTTTGTCTTCTTGATGTTGAGCTTCGATCCATATTGCAGACTACAGTCTTTGACCTTTTGTAGCAAGTGATTCAGGTCCTCCTCAATTTCAGCAAGCAAGGTTTTGCCATTTGCATTATCATAAGTTGTTGATGACTCTTCCTCCAACCCTGATGCCACACTCCTCCTCATAAAGCCCTGCTTCCTGAATGATCTGTTCTGCATACAGACTGAAAAGGGACAGGGACAGGATGCATCCCTGACATACTCATTTTCTGATTATGAACCATGCAGTGTTTCCTTGCTCTGTTCTGAGGACTGCTTCTTGGTCCAAGTATAGGTTTCATATAAGCATGATCAAGGGCTCTGAAATTCCCATTTTCTACAAGGTTGTTATTGTTGTTGTTAAGTGCCATCGAGTCGTAGGCAACTCATAGCGACCCTATGAACATAAGATCTGAACACTTGTATAACAGTTTTCCTTTCCCCAGGTTCATAGGGCTTCCAGAGGCAAGCTATTTTAGAAGTGGATGCCACTCCTGCTTCCAAGCTTGTTTTAATCGGGGAGCTCCACCAAACACTGTGGGCATGGGTAACTATTATTGCATTTGACACATCAGTGTAACAATGTTCAGCTTCACAGCCACCATAAGTTACCTCTGTACAGCAAGTGGACAGATCAGGGCTATCCGACCTACAAGAATGTTTGACCCAAAACTATTAAAAATAGGCCATCAGCCCTCAAGCTATAGGCATGGCAAAACATTTCAGTGTTTTACAATTCCAGCACTCCCAAATTCTGGTAGAATATGCGCCAGAGACTTCCAATTCATCTGGCAAGTTCCCTTTTTTGACACCCACTTGGGACGAAAAGAAAGCCAAAAGATCCCTGAGGGTTCCATACATGTTTGTCCCTCTTCAGGACATGAGAGGCTCTCCTAAGGTCTAGCTGGAACTGCGATTCACAACACACTGTCTCTCAGCCCTTAGCCTACACGCATGTTCAAACATAGCCACAATTTGTTGTGATCCACATAGTCAAATGCCTTTGCATAATCAATGAAACACAGACGGACATTCTTCTGGGACTCTCTGCTTTTTGCCAAGCTCCATCTGACATTGGCAGTAATGTCCCCAGTGCCACAACCTCTTCTAAACCCAACCTGTATTTATGGTAGTTCTCTGTCAATGTACTGTTCAAGTCTTTTCTGAATAATCTTCAGCAAGATTTTACTACTATGTGATGTTAGTGACATTTTTTTTTTATAATTTCTACACTTTGTTGGGTCACCTTCTTTTGGAATGGGAATAAATATAAATCAATTCCAGTCAGTTGGCCAAGTAGTTGTCCTCCAGATTTCTTAGTACAACTTGGTGAGCACATGCAGAGCAGCATCTGTTTCCTGAAATACATTAACTGGTATTCCATCAATTCCTGGGGCTTTATTTTTTTGCCAAGTCTTTCAGAGAAACCTGCACTTTCTCCTTCATCAACATTGTCTCAAACTCATATGTTATTTTTTATATTCTTCTGTGTCAACCAATTCTTTCTAGTATGACGACTCTGTATACTCCTTCCACCTGCTTTTAATGCTTCTTGAATCATTCAGTATCCTGCCCATAGTATCCTTAAGCATTGCAACTCGTGGCTTGAATGTATTCTTTAGTTCTTTCAGCTTAATAAATGCTGAGTGAGTTCTGCCCTTTTGATTTTCTGACTCCAGCTCCTTGCACATTTCATTATAATATTTTTCCTTGTCTTCCCAAGCTGCCCTTTGAAATCTTCTATTCAGCTCCTTAACTTCTTGATGTCTTCCCTTTGCTTTGGCTTCCCAGTGTTTATTGCAATATTCAGAGTTTCTTCTGACATCCACTTTATTTTTCTTCTTCCTTCTTATTAATGACTTTTTGCATTCTTCATGAATTATATTCTTGAAGAAAAATTGATACCTTTGAACTATGGTATTGGAGAAGAATACTGAATATCCTATGTTGATGGTGTTGTTGTGCCATCTAGTTTCCTGTGACTCATGGTGACCTTCTGCACAGTGCTTCTGAACTCTGCTCTATCCTGAGCCAGTCTCACAGTCTCTGACACACCTACACCCATTAATCCAGTTACTGTGTCAATTTATCTCATGTCCAGTCTTCCTCTTCTGCGCTGTCCTTCCACACTTCCAAGCATGATGTCCTTCTCTAAGGATTGGTCAGTTCCTTCTGGCTTCTTCTTTTTTTTTTAATCTCCCTTGAAAGAGACTAGAGTTAGCATGTTAGCATTGCATCCAGGTCTTATGAAAATATCTGTTTCTCTCCTCACATTTTAACTCTAACGTGATTATGCAAAATAGAGCCACAAAGAGAGAACCTTGGACTGCAGGCACCATCCACGTGATCTCTATGCTATTCTTATAATATACTGTGACCTCCAAGTTACCTGAGGTCCATGACTCTAAACTAATAACACAAAGAATGGTATAACATACAGACAAAAGCAGATAATCCCCATCTACACACAAATGATATTTATTAATGCTTTCTCCTTAGTCCCACTTTATAAAGAGGAGCCAACATTGCTTCACATCTTTGAGTTTTAGATACATCTTTACTCTCTGCATTCAAATGGCAAATGTGGAACTATTCTTTTCTCCTTGGTTGTACACTAGTCCCCACTTGTGTGCTGATTCAACTCATTTTGGGGATGCCAATGGTTGTGAGGAGAGGGGGGGAAAAAGAGCAGATCCTTTTCAGCCAGTACCAATGTAACTTCCATTGTAGGTTATTTCATTTTTTCCTTATTTATTTTCTCACCTGACATTACAATAAGCCAGAAAGGGAAACCAAATAAATAAAGTAAAATGATGATGAAGTCTTTCATATTGACAGACCACCTCTAAGAGATAATGAAATTCACACTGCAGAATTTTAAGACGTATGCTTTGCATTTATATAAATCTCCATTCTTTTTAGAATAATTGAGGGTTGCATTAGAATTTTAATGGAAAATATTTTAAAAAAATTTAGAGAGTGAGTGTTGGTCCAAAATCAGTATGATAAAACCCTGGAAAACATATAAAGTCTGAAAACAATAGCAATTATAGATAGAGGAGGCCCATTATGTCATCCTTCAGGCCCTGAGGAATTAGTAGAGAATTCTTTCCTAGACTAGATTTTCTAGTTTCTTACTCAGTTGACTTTCAAATGGCTCCGGGGATGGGATTTCCACCACTTCCTTTGCTACATATTTCCCCAGTCTCATAACTCTTGCTGTCAAAATGTTTCAGAATGTCTAGGCCAAATGTTCCTTTTCTGAAAATGACAACTACTCTCCTTTGCACAAAGTTGTGTCCTTCCAGTCAGAACAACCATTCTTTTGAAGCTGTAAGCACTCTTCATCTTTTCACCCCAACTCCTCTCAGGCTCTCTACTTCTAGAAGCCATTGCACCATCAGATGGACATGGTGCACACAAAATCAGTCTCGGTAATTTGGCAAATGGATCTTTAGCCTGGTTGGGTAGGCATCTCTAAATTGCAATGATGAAACACTTCCAAATGTTTCAAGACTTTCAGTGTTAGGCATATGGAATGTGCACTACACATTGGAAGCCTCTTGAATTGTGCAGTGCACATTCTAATAAACTCTACTAATTGCTGTAAAAACAATAAAATTTTTTCTTGTATTCATTGAAGTTTGACTCATTCTTAGTTTGCACGTGAATATACATATATGTGCTTATTTGTATATACATGTTGGGATTGTAATTGTAAAACACTAAGTATACTTTCTGAAGTCCCTAATAAGAGTATAATCCTAACAACTCCAAGAGCCAACAGCATAAAGGTCAGTAATTTAAATGAAAAATAGATAATACTTTGAATACAGCTGGTTTCCAAAGAAGATGTCCAAATGATCAAGAATCACATGTAGAAGATGCCCAGTACTAATTAGGGAAATACAAACAAAAACCACAAAGGAGGGTATTGCTTCATGCTTACAAGTGTTCATATGATTGTGGAAAAATTGTAACCTTAGGACATTATTGTTGAGTCTGGATATTTTTGCTGCTGCTGTGGGAAAAGGTTTGGCAGATTTTCAAAGAGTTAAACTGAATTATCATGTTACCCAGAAATTTTACTCCCAAGTGTACACCCACATGACTTTGCAGTCAGAACTCAGATACTGTACACCAATGTTCACTGTTCAGTATTATGCCAAAAAGTAGAAACAATCCAAGCTATCACCATTAATAGCTGAGTGGAGAAACACAATGTGGTATTTGCATACAAAGGAATATTATGCAACCATAAAGGGGAATGAAGTCCTTATACTTCTACAATATGGATAACCTGGAAAACCATGCTCATTGAAGTAATCCATTCACAAAGAGTAAATATTATATGATCTTACTTAGATAAAATATCTAGTCTTGGCAAATACATAGGAACTTGGCCAATGTCTTCAAATAAAAGTTGATTACTAGCATACGGGGAGGGATGGAGGATGGACAAGTTTCTAAAGAGCATTCCGTTTCTGTGGAAAAAGTTTTGGAAATGAATATTAGTAACGATTGTTCAAGGCAGTGAATGGAATTAATGTCACTGAATTTCACATTTAAAGATGGTGAAAATGGCAAATTTTATGTTTTATAGCTATTTTACCAGAAATAAATTTAGGAAAAAAGTTATGAGAGTCTCATAAATTCATGTTGTTCAACCTCTATTCAAATAGAGTTAGGAAACTTAAAGTTCATGAGCCTAGAGGTATAGCCTTCTCACAAAACAGAGTCAGAAAAGAACTCAAGTTTCATCCAACTCACTGTTCATTCTCAGCTCTTGCATCACTGAGAACGCCTTTCTCCTTTTCCCTAATGCTCAGATAGAAGTTAACCAGATAATGTGCAAAAACTACTATTCACAAAATCATTTTATCCTTGTTTTTAGTATAAGGGTTTTTATTACTATTATTATTATTATTATTATTTTATATTGGTTTGCTTACAAAGTTCGTATGCATTGTGTTTCACACTATTTTTTTATTCATAAGCATCTTTATTTTTAAAAACATTTTTTTATTTTATACTAGTTTACTTACAAAGTTCATATACATTGTTATTCACACTGATCTTTCCCATTTCCTTTACCTATCTCTCCCTCCACCCGTCAGATTGTGTGGCCCTGTGATTACCACTCCACCCTCCCCTCACCCCTGCCTATCCTCATCCCTCTGCTCCCCCTGCTCCCTTGGAGCCTCAGATATATTAAAAAATAACGGTCAGTATAAGGATTTTTAAGGTGCTGTAGTGACAGTCCATAGAGAGGTGTGCTGCCTATACAAAGGCAGTGTCTCTGTGAAGGTTCATTATTGAAGGTTCATCATTCAATCTATTATTGGCTTCATGGGAGAAAGAAGAGTATTTCTTCCTGGGTGATTTATAGCTTCAGAAAATCCACTGGAGTGTCAACAATAAGAAAGGGTCTGACTTAAAAGCAATGAGTTTTCTGATGGTGTCTCAACTCAACAATAATCCTATTAACTGTTATCACTGTTAACTAAAAAAAATCAGTAATTCAACCCACCTGCTAGTTGTTCTGTGAAAGATGGAAAATCTCCTCCTGTGAAAATTTCCAGCCTCAGAGGCCCTAACGAAGGATCACCATGAATTGAAATTGACTGCAAGGCAGTAGTTTTTATTTTTCATTATTAAATTGGATGATCATTTTTTTCCTCTTTTTCCCAAAATGAATAAACGCATCATTGCTTCTTCACATCTGTTCATGCATGTTCCTTCTTCTTGTTCAACAAGCCCTATTTTGCACTCTGGAGACACATAGCTCAAGAGTGACTGAGTCCATCACTTCCCCTTCTTTGAGTTGGATTTTCATTACTTACTGCTGAAAACACAATAAAATGAAGCAATGAGTTATTGGCTTCATGTGATAGGCAGGAATGTCCGGCAACCCTCCACAGAAATTCCCTCTTGGCAACAATTGGCTTCTCTCTTTCTGTGGGTTGTGCATCCTCCAAGCTCAAACCACCTCATTCGTTTGGTTATCTGTTTAGTCATGTAGGGATGTTAGTCTATTGTTCTTAGATAAATAATTACATTATATTATTTAAACATCCTATGTATGCATCTGTGTGGATGGTGGCCCTTGGTGGACAGACTGTGATTGATTCACATGCACATTCAATTAAATCAAATAGCAGGTTTTTCTGACATGAATAGACTATTTTAAACTGACCAAACAGACTAGTAATTTTGGCATTGTGTGAATACTGCTTCAGTCAGGCTCTGCTCAACTTCGTGTGGAAACATGTGCCAAATTATATGCAAATTTGTATTTTTCATGGGAGCCCAGAGCTTTGGCACTTAATTTTGATATTTTTTATAGCTAAGTATGTAGCACTGGCCAAGTTCTGAATGTTTAATCCTTTTAATCATTCAACATAAATCATGCTCTCAGCCCCTTAATCATTCTTGTAATTCTTCTTTGAACTTCCTCCAGTTTCCTTACATCCTTCATTGCATAAAAAAGAGTTTTTTAACAGGCCTGTTTCATTTCCAAGAATCCAATTTGTGATGGGAACAGTGGGGGCTCAGAAGTTTCATAGCCATGAGAGGCTCCATGGAAAGGCAAAGCCTAGTCCTTTAAAAATGACAGCCGTCCTTCATGAAGACCTCAATGGACACCTGTGTCACATCTAACCAAAAGAGGTAATTTCATCCCTTGTCTTTTCAATAATATAGTAAAGGACATTATTTATAGGCTTTGGGACCATATTCAATATTTTTTTTAATTATATGTGAAACGATTAAAGTTATACGAGTGTTCAGGTCTTTCATTCACAGGGTCAATATGAGTCATCTAAAACTCAATGGCATTTAACAACAACATAGAGAGGGCTCAGTAGGCCTAGTGAATAGAAAGTTATGCTATCAAGCCAAAGGTGGGTGATTTTAATCTATGGCCTTCAGGCCTGGTTTTAATTGTTTTTGGACAAACATTCTTCTAAGTAGTATAGCACTGGTATGTCCATTTGCTATACAGAGGTAACTTGTGGTTGCTGTGATGCTAAGCACTGTGACACTGATGTATCAAATGTGATAATGGTTAGCCATGGTGGACAATGTTTGGTGGAGCTCCCAAATTAAAACAGGAAGCAGGAGTGGCACCCACGTCCTAAATAGCTTGCCTCCAGCAACTGAATGAACTTGAAGAAATGATAAAAGTCATAGAAGTTTTCAGGTCTTTCATTCATAGGGTCAGTATGAGTTGTCTACAACTTGACAGCACTTAAAAACAACAATAAC
>NW_006399781.1:14327810-14328964 GCF_000299155.1 Elephantulus edwardii
GAGTTCGGCCCTTTTGATTTTCCGACTCTAGCTCCTCGCACATTTCACTGTAGTAGTTTGCTTTGCCATACCATGCTGCCCTTTGGAATCTTCTGTTCAGCTCTTTAGTGTCTTGGAATCTTCCTTGTGCTTTCGCTTCTCTACGTTCCAGTGCAATCTTCAGAGTTTCTTCTGACATCCATTTTGGTCTTTTCTTCCTCTTCTGTCTTTGTAATGACCATTTGCACTCTTCCTGAATGATACATTTAACATCCTCCCACAGCTCATCTGGTCTTCACTCATTAGTGTTCAAGGCCTCAAACCTGTTCCTGAGATGGTTCTGAAATTCAGGCGGGATAAACTCAAAGTCATATTTTGATTGCCTTGGATTTGGTTTAATTTTCCTCAGCTTCATCTTGAACTTGTGTATGAGTAGTTGGTGGTCTGTTCCACAATCAGCCCCCGGCCTAGTTTTCACAGCTGATATTGAGCTTCTCTAGCGGTTTTTTTCCCACAGATGTAATCGATCTGAGTCCTATGCATACCATCAGGTGAAATCCATGTGTATAATCTACGTTTATGTCTCTTAAAAAACGTATTTGCAATGAATAAGTCATTGTGCAAAATTCAATCATTCTATCTCCAGCTTCATTTCTGTCACCAAGTCCATGTTTTCCAACTACTGATTCTTCTTGCCTGTTCCCAACTTCTGCGTTCCAGTCGCCCATTATTATCAATGCATCTTGATTGCATGTTCGATCTATCTCTGCCTGTAAGAGTTGGTAGCAATCATCTATTTCTTCTTCTTTGGCTCTGGTTGTTGGTACATATATCTGGATGATAGTAGTGTTCACTGGACTTCCTTGTAAGCATATGGATATAATCCTATCACTCACAATTTTGTATTTCAAGGTGGACCTAGAAATTTCTTTTTTTACTATGAAAGCAACTCCATTTTTCCTCACCTTTTCCCTCTCCAGAATAATATATCATATGATCATCTGACTCGAAATGCCCCATGCCAGTCCATCTCATCTCTCCAATGCCTACTATGTCAATATTTATGTGTTCCATTTCTTTCTTAACAATTTCTAATTTTCATACATTCATGTTTCTTACATTCCATGTTCCAATTACTAGTGTCTGCTTACAACTGTTCCTCTTCCTTTGTATTT
>NW_006399781.1:14329669-14331436 GCF_000299155.1 Elephantulus edwardii
GGCAAGGATTCTGGGGCTTCGTCTGACATACTTTGGACATGTTGTAAGGAGAGACAGGTCTTTAGAGAGGGGCATGATGCTGGGTAGAGTAGAGGGACAGCGCAGGAGGGGAAGACCCTCTATGAGGTGGATTGAGTCAGTGACTGGGGTACTCGGGAGGGGTGTGTCAGAGGCAATGAGATTGGCACAGGATAGAGCACGGTGTAGGGCTGTTGTACATAGGGTCGCTATGAGTCGCAAATGACTCGACGGCACATAACAACAACAAACAACAACAACATCTCTGAAACATGAATTTGGTATCTATTTGGGATTGCATTAAGCATGTAGATTGCTTTTGGTAGGAAAGCCAGTTTTACTATATTGAGTCTTCCTATCCATGAAGAGGAAATATGTTTTCATTTGTTTAGGTCTCTTAAAGTATGGGAACGATTATTTGAAACACAACTTGAATGATGGAATATGTGAAGCACAATATATACACATTTTATACACAAATTAACATTAAATAAGTTTTTTTAAAAATATACATCTTTAACCTAGTAGTTTTCTCATGTTTGTTTATCCCACTAATGTTAGTGTCTGTGTATAAGTATTTAACTTTAAGAATGAATTGTTAAATTAATAATAATTACTTATTTGCTAATATTAGTAAATAAAAAGAAAAATATTACAACAATGGAGAAAACAGAACAGATTACAGATATTTTGTCTCATCCACTTAGTGGAATAATATTCAGTCATTATGACTATGACTTCTATTTTAAATTGTCTTGATCTGGATCCTCTAGAAAAGCAAAAAATAGTGAAGTGGCAATGTGTGTGTGTGCATGCACACGTGTGTGTGCACATAGAGGAGGGAAGAGACAGAGTCAGAAGAGACTGTGTAATTTGCACTAGTATATAAAGAAGACAAAATAAAGGTAAGATATGCTGGAGTACGACAGCTGAACAGAAGTTTTCAAAGGACTACTAAAGAAGGCAATGCCAAGTAATAATACTAAATATGAAAAGAACTGTATTTAGAAAAACAAATGGGAAAATGAGGCCTGACATTTCCTAAGGTGCAAGAACTAGGGAACAATTTCTATCCTTAAAAGGCAATACTAAATAATTCTATAGACAAAATCTTTACTAATTCTGGAAATATCGAAGAGAATGGAAAAAATACACAGTCACTGCACTAAAAAGATTTAGTAGACACTAAATTATTTCCATAAGTAGCATATCATCTTTAATCACGTTGGAATGAAACAAGAAGTTCAAGCCGGAATCAAGGTATTAGCAAAACATAAGGCCATAAAAATGATGAAATACCAATTGATATGTTTAAAAAAAATAGATACAGGTCTGGAATTGCTCATTAATTTCTGCAACAAATTTGGATGATAGTTACCTCACCAACCAACTAGAAGAAATCCATATTTGTTACTATTACAAAACTAAACGTGATCCAACAGTGTGGAAATCATTAATATCATATGCAAGTAAAAAATGTTTCTGAAGAGTACTTAAAAATGTCTGTAACAGTACAAGACAAAACTTTTACACCTTCAAGCTTGATTCAGAGGAGGTTATGGCATTAGGAACATCATTGCTGATGTCAGATTTTTGCTGAAAACAGGAAATGTCAGAAAGACATGTATGTTTCATTTACTGTACAAAGACATTTGACTAAGTTGAGCATTAACACATTTTTAAATGTAAATTTATTATTAATTTCAGTAAAAATTTATAGACTTTGGATTTCCATTAATTCATTGTTGC
>NW_006399781.1:14331536-14340525 GCF_000299155.1 Elephantulus edwardii
TAATATTTACCCCTCCTTTATCCCTTACCCATTACTTTGGTTGTCAAAAGCAATAGTAATTCTTATTTCCACTGGGAATTCCTTCAGATATTTGGGGAAGTAAATATGTAGTTCCTAAACTTTCTCTTTTCTATGTTTAATGCTCCTAGTTCTTTTTTACTCTTAGAAACATATAACATAAGTCCAAGCTTGGGAGTCATGTATGTATTCATCTTGATGATTCAAAGGTATGGCAAAAATGGAAAAATTATCTATGTGTGTGTAATAAACAATTTCATATGGAAACCAGTAACTAACTGGCTAACTATGATTCACCTATCGAGAACTATATCCTCAATGTTCAAAAGAAAGGGTAGTTGAGAACATGACACAATTTATGTAGAATGAATGGACAATCGAACATTATATGTATTTTATTAATATTATGGAACAAAATAAACATGAATTATTTAAAACTACTATGCTTTGTAAACTTTTGTTCAAATCATACTAAAACTGTTTAAAACATGGCAAAGGGATAGGATGGTGAGAATGAAAGGCTAGGATCACCCACTGAAAATACAAAGCACCATTGTTTTGAAATTTGGCTGATATTGCAGGTCAAATTGAATGAAGATATAATGGGGAGAGAATACCTTCTGTAAAATTAGAGTGAAGAAAAGACAATATCAGTTGCTACATCAAGACAAGACCGGAAATGGGAAACTATTGGAGAAATAACGACCTCTTAAATATCAACAGGTGATATTTAAGAAACAGTAAGATTAGCAAGGCAGAAATGGCACACTTGGGGTGACAGCTGAGGGGATAAGGTTCCCCATCTGACACTCCTGAGACACCTCTTGGGGAAAGTTTGGGGATGCTGGAGTTCTTGTTAAACTTCTGAGAAAGAAAAAGGCTGTTTTGTTATGGTTGTTCCCCAGTACCAGAAAATGCATTTACTAAGTAATAATGACAATATTTTCCTTAAATTGGATCTGTTCTGTGGGTCAGGCACCCTGGTAGTTGATTCAGGACATGTTTGTATTACTTGTGATGCAGTATCTTTCATCCCTTGTTGTTGTTGTTGTTTTTGATTGCCATTGTGTTGAGCACAACTCATAGTGACCCTATGAACAAAAGACTTGAAACCTTTCTATAACTATCATCCTTTCTCAAAGTTTATAGTTCTTCACATCATCGGAATTTCTTTTGTCCTTCACTGGGAGTGTTAGCGTCAAACAGCCTCCCTCTCTCAGATATCCATCCATCCAGCGGTGAAAGAGGTGAGGTGATCAGCATTCTCAAGTGTCTATCACCACCTTCTCTATCCCTCAGCTTCCTTCCTCATCAGAGAGTGTTTCACCCGGATCCAAAGAAAACTTAGTTCTCTCAGAAGAAATTTCAGGGCATTCTGTTTTATAAAAACCTTTTATGGGACCATAAAATACCCCACTACCTTCGAGGAGTTGGCCTGAGTATTGAGCATAAACTGTGTTGGTGTGAAAAGTACAGGTTGAGCAAAATGTTCTTCCTCATGGCTAGAGCACATCCGACTTCTCATTGGCCTAAATGCATTTCGCAAAGTAAAGCAATGTTTTAATTGTATGCTCCTCTTTACAGCACCAAAATAATTTCAAATTCATTCTGTAAGCCAGGAGAAGACTCCAATATCCAGAGAAATGCATTCTAGACATGCTTATACTTTCTGTGCCCTAGAAGACAGCCATTTTCAACCCAGATGCACTTTATTGCTAATGATCTTTGAAGTTAACAAGGTTTGCAAAGGCTCTTCAGCATTATTATTACTATTTATATTAATAGTGTTAGTGATCCCCTTTATTCTTCCAAGACTTAGCACTACTAATTGGCATCAATATAAACAGAGGTATTAATGCTATCAGGCAATGCAAGCACAGCAAACTCGAGCAGCTTTGTGGGTTTAATATGGAAATGTTTGCTATTTAATGAGGACACGAAATGTTAATCTGCAGAACAAATTGTATTTCTAGAGAAACTAATTATCATATGCAAATGTGACACACATTGCTTGCAAAATTCCTGTTGCTGCTGGGCAGAGCCTCTTTGACCTTTTAGGAAAAAGCAGCTTTGAAGCAGTGGCTAATAGTTTCATGCACTGCCACTGATTAGTTTCATTTTCACACAGAAGTGAGCTAAGTGAGAAAGATTGTCTCCGAATAAAAGCACTGCGCTGGAGCCACTTCTAGCAGTAAACTGTACCCTGTTGATTATTTCTCTTTTCCTCTAGAAATCAGAATTTTTCCACAGTGTTTTCTATATCTCAATGGCCGCAGACCAAGTTACCAGAGGAAAGAATGCCCGAATCTCATTAATAAAATTCTTAAGATACACTTATAATAAGAACATTCCTATTTGGCAAAGGCTAATCTGATATTTTTCTCCATAACTGCCGCACTCATTCCTCTCTGCTCCATCGAGCAAGAAATTCTTCCAAGTGTATAGCACAGATGGTTAAATCTGGTGAATCATTGGTTCACTCATGGCTATTGAGTTGGAACCAATTCAGAGCTGACCTTAATTGAGTCGTCAAGACTATAAATAGCATGGAAGGAGATTGTTGAAAGTTCTCCTTCAAAGCCTCTAAAGGATGTGAACCACCAGAGAGGTGTGGCCTTTCAGTGAGCACTGCAAATCCTTGTGGACTGGCATGAGTGCTCCATCTTTTGTCTTGTTCCTCTTCCCTTTCAAATGTAGGCTCTCTTCAATCTGATTCATCATAGACATTTAAGATATGGACCTGTAAATTATCTTAGAGACCTTTCCATGATTCCAACTATTTAATTTAGAATCAAGGGCAAAGAGGTCAAAAAGTAAAATGTTCTACAAAAACCACTTGCCTAGTCAGTAGAAAATAACAGAAGTCAGGTGATCTTTCTATATCCTTAAAAAAACAAACAAACAAAAACCCTCAAGTCAAATTGACCACCTCTACTGAAGCAAGCTTAATTAAGATTGTAAACCTTTGTAATGTCTACTTTATGTCTCTTTATGTCTATGTATTTATAAAGATGTTTGCTATTCAAAGAGCTTTGGTAAGCATAATTATATGAATATTAGAATCCTCATTCTTACATTTGGGGATTTTATTAGGCACATTCCAACTATCTAGTAGATTCAAAGGATATAAAGATGAAAGAAATGTAGCCTATAAGCTGCCATAGCAAATGTACAGCTACTCTGCAGGAGAAAAATGGGCTGTCTCTGCCCATTGATTTACCACCTCTGAAATTTCACTGGAGGATCAGCAAAGGGTTGGTTCTGATGCAATGGTACACAATACTAGCAATTTGCTGAAGGAGATCCACACATCAACAAAGGACTTTTATAAAACAATATGAACCAACAACATGAAGCCAAACCCACCGCCACTGAGCTGATTCCAACTCATAAACCAACCCTCCACCAGGTGTCCTCCACCCAGTAAGTCTTGACTGGAAGAAACAGCCCACCTTTCTCTCTGGGAGAAGTTGATGCATTTGAACCACTGACCTTTTAGGTAGCAGCACAATCCATAATATACCCTACCAGAGTATTTCAAAACAAGGTGAAAACGGAGAAATAGAAAATATCTCATGTTGAAAACCTATAATAATACATAATGAGCCTACAGGGGAGAGGAGAACTGTTCTATAAGGTTTCAAAAACTGTAGTCTTTATTGAAGGAACCATGTAGTGTAGTGCAAAGTGCATCGGACTGTTAATTAAAAGATTTACAGTCTGAAACCATCAGCAACATTACAGAAGAAAGGGGGTAATGTCCTCTTATAAATACTTGCAGATTCAGAAAACTAATTTAGGCTCACTATGACTTGAGACGGATTTGACAACAACGGATTTGTTTTTGGGGGGATAACCTTTATGGACTCTTCTAATGATAATCTTTCTCTCGAAGAATGGTTGATGGGTTTGAACACCCATCTTTCTATCATTATGTAGCAAATTTACCTCAGCCTTGTTGTGTTGTTTGGTGCCATTGGAACTGACTCAGTGTTATTCACCATCTCAAGAACATGGAAACATCCCAAAAGTCCAACCACGACGAATGGATTAAGAAATTATGGTGCATTCACACAATGGAATACTATGCAGCATGCAGGAGCCATGATTTTGTAAATTATTACCTAACTTGGGAAGAACTGGAGAGCATTATGCTGAGTGAACTCAGTCCCGCAAGGACAAATATTGTATACAACCATTACTGTAGAATGAGTACGAGGATCGGGGGAAGGTGGAAGCAGAGGGATGAAGATGTGGGAGAGAGGGAAGTTAATCATGCTTTTGTATTATTTGATGGGTGGGAAGGTGAGGGAAATTGGAAGAATCTGGTGTGAAAAACAATGTATTCCAATTTTTAAATTAACTAGTACTTTTAAAAAAATGACAAGATATATACAGGTTAGTATTTAAATTATGTTGAGTTGGAATTGACTCATATCTAGCTTTCCGGTAGTTTTCAGAGGCAGTAAATCCCAGAAGAGGAGCTTTCTCCTCTGGAGCAGTTGGTGGATCCCAACTGGATGCCCTTGGTATTGCAGCATATCTTCCTACCACTAGGCCACCAGAGTTCCATATCTAAGTATCTAAGTAGTAAATTAATAACATTCTTGAAGGTAATTTTTCTATAGTAGTTTTTTTCCACACTGTGGAAATTTATTTATGTAAGCTGCATTTAAATTGAACATTTAGAAAGAGTGGAATGAAATTGACAGCTCATGGAAAATTGCATCAAAACAATCTAGTTTGGACTCTGTACTTTAATTGGAAAATATTGTGCTTATTGGGAGCTATTGGGACCTAGTAGGTAAGGAGTTGCACTGCCAACCTAAAGACAAGCAATGCAAATTCACCAACTGCTCAAAGAAAAAGATGGGGAATCTCTTCCCATGCAATTTGCAGCCTATGAAAACGTTCTTTGAGTCAATTTCAGCTCATTAGCAACGAGTTTGAGTTCTTGGCATAATTTATAATGCATATTAGGTTGAAGAATAATGTTCCTAACACATAAAAACTTCTTAAAGCAAGAAGGAAAAATGCTTAAAAGTCAAAATATGAGCTAAACATAAAAAGGACCTACTTTCATTATGTAGCTAAAAGCTTATTAACTGTGCCACTACTGCTTTATAAAAAAATATAATAATTACAACTGAGGCAGATATTAGCTATATGTTAGCTGTTGTTTTACTTTCTTTACCTATATTAATGATGTCAATTTGAGGACTAAGGAGAATCTCATTCAGGTCATAGTTTTTCTGATTACTTGCTATGCATCTGAGAGCTGGACCATGAATAAGGATGACAGCAAAATAATTGACACCTTTGAGATGAGCTGTTGGAGAAGAGCACTGAGCATTCCATGAACAAACAGATATGTCATGGTAAGGGGGCAGCCAGAGTGCTCTTTGGAGGCAAAAATGAGGAGGCATTGCCTCGCACACTTTGGGCATGTTAGAAAGACCATGGCTTCAAAGAGATACATTTTAGTCTTTAAATTGACATTGCTGTTTTTTAGGACCTCGGAGAAGTTCCTGACAGCATGTTTTCCCAATATAACGCATCATTTGATTTCTTTACTACTGTTACCAAGGGTGTTGATTGTGGACCCATGCAAGAGGAAACCATTGACAAATTCCATATTTTCTCTACCTATCATGATGTTGCGCATTGGTCCAGTGGTGAGAATTTTTTTTCTTGATGTTGAGATGTAATCCATATTGAAGGCTACTGTACCTCATCTTCTACTGTGTTTCAAGTTCTCTTCACTCTCAGGAAGCAAAGCTATGTTGTCTGAATAAAACAAGATGTTAATGAGTCTTCTTCCAGTCCTGAAGCTACATTCATCTTTATATAGTCCAACTTCACAAATGGTTTACTCAAAATATAGACTGAATATGTATGAAGAAAGAATATAGTGTTGATACACAACTTTCTTAAAAACATTCATCTGTATTATTCCATATGATATGAAACTGTTCCAATTAGGTCACATTTATTGTTGGTTTTTATTAGTCGCCATCAAGTTGAGTATGACTCTTAGCGACCCTATGAGCAAAAGATCTGAACCCAGTGCTGGCCTGTGCTATATTCACACTTCCTTACACACAAAAGAGCCCATTGCAGCAGTTGCCATGTCAGTCCACCTGATAGAGGGTCTTCCTCTCCTTTGCTCACCTTCCACCCGTCTTAACATCATCATGTCCCTTTCCAAGTAGTAACACCTACTTGCAACATGTCCAAAGTATGTGAGGTGAAACCTCATCATTCTTGCCTCCAAAGAGCACTCCAACTGTACCAGCTCCAAGACATGTCGTTTTGTTCTCTTGGCCATCCATGAGATGTTCAGTGCTCTTCACCACAGCTCAACGTTATTCATCCTTTTTCTGTCATTCTTATTCATTGTCCAAGTTTCAGATGCATAGCCAGTAATCAGAAAGATTATGGCCTGAATCAGACATACATAAGTCTCCAAACTTACGTCACTACCCCTCAATAATTTGGAAAGATCCCTAACTGCAGATTTTCCCAGTGTAATGTGTCTCCTTATTTCCTGACTGCTCACACCAAGGTTGTTAATTGTGGATCCAAGCAAGATGAAGCTGTTGACAGTTCCAATCTCCTCTCCATCCATCATGACACTGTCTATTGGTCCAGTGGTAATAATCTTTATTTTCTTGATATTGAGACGCAATCCATATTAAAGGTTGCATTTCTTGATCTTCTGCAAAAGTGCTTCAAATCTTCCTCACTTTCAGCAAGTAAGGTTGTGTCATTGCACATCCAAGAAAAATACTGATGAAGATTATTAAAAAATGGCTAGGACAGTATGTAGATAGGGAATTACCAGAAGTTCAAGCAGGATTGAGAAGAGATTGTGGCACCATGGATATCATTGGTAATATCATATGGATCCTGGCTGAAAGTAAGGAATAACAGAAGAGTGTCTATTTGTGGTTTTTTGACTATGCAAAGATGTTTGACTGGATCATGACAGGTTGTGGTTGACATTGAGAAGGATGGGACTCCCAGAGTACTTGATAGTGTACACAGAAAAATCTCAAAGGATAAAATAAGAACAAACCAAAACCCAAATGTTAGATCTAGTTGATCAATTTAACAGAGTGGCAAAATACAAGATCAGTGTATATATATATAAAAAAATCATTGAAATTCCCATTCAGTAACAAAGAAAATACAGAGAAGGAAACTAAGAAAGCAATTATCATTTGCTACATTCAACCACAGATTGAGACACTTGAAAATAAACCTACCTAGACAAAAAAAAGACATTTATAAAGAAAACTTCAAAACACTATTGCAACAAACGTTGTTGTTGTTATGTGCCCTCAAGTAGCCTGCAATTCATAGTAAGCCTAACGTACAGCAGCTCTGAACCCTGCCGTCCCTGAGCCAGTCTCACTGATTCCAACACACCTACTCCCATTGCCCCAGTTAGTGTATCAATCCATCTAATCCAGGGTCTTTCTCTACTGCACTGTCCCTCCACCCATTTGAGCATGATGTTCTTTTTCAAGGACCAGTTACTCCTAACCACTTGCCCAAAGTATGTGAGATGGAGCTTCAAAATTGTAGCCTTAAAGAAGATTTTTATTTTCCTCAAGGTATATTCTTAGCAGTGAAATAGCTGGGTCATACAGACTCTCTCTGTTTAGCTTTTTGAGGAAACACCAAACTGCCTTCCAGAGTGGTTGTGCCATTTTATAATGCCACCAACAGTGTATAAGCGTCCTGGTCTCTCCACATTCTCTCCAAAATTTATTGCTGGCTGTCCTGTTAAACTTTGCCACCGCTAGTGGCGGAGTTAACATCTCATTGTGGTTTTGATCTGTATCACACTGAGTGGCAGTGATTTTGAGCATTTCTTCATGTGTCTGTTGATCATTCAAATTTCTTCCTCTAGATTAATCAGAACTGGCTTTCACAAGTACTATGGCAATTGAACAATTAAAACAGACATTCGGCGGGGGGGGGAGAAGAACGAACTGGGGAGAAGGGTAGAGAAAACAGTACAACAATGAATGAATGAGAACCCAAAATCTTTGTAAATGTTCATTAAAACTAATAAAATTTAAAAAAAAAACACTGGAAAAAAATTTCTTCCTCTGGAAGAAGTCTTTCCATGTCTTTTCCCATTTTGTAGATTTATCAGTATTTTTCTTGTAGAGGCCCTGTAATATTCTGTAAATTTTCATGATGAGACCCTTGTCTGAGATGACATTGTCAAATTTTTTCGAAGTCAATAGGTTTTCTTTTCTCGATGGCATTGTCAATTTTTTTCCAAGTCAATAGGTTTTCTTTTCTCTCTGTTGGGAGAAGTTTTTTATGCACAGAAGAACTTAATATTTAAAAGGGTCTGTTCATTGATGTTATTCTTTCCTGGTTGTGCACTTCTTGTTGCATGTTTTTATACCATAGGTTAGACCTTTTACGTTTGGTGCCATTTTTTCTCTTATGATGTCAATGGTTTTAGACTTCATCCATAGGTTTCTGATCCACCTTAATTTGATTTTTTTTATAATGTGAGATTGAAATCTACTTCCGTTTACTGTTGGTAGATGATCAGTATTGCTAGTATCATTTGTTGAAGAGATTTTCATTTCCTCATTTTCTAGGCCTTGTTTACTTGCCGAATACTAGTTGATGGTAGGTTGTTGTTGTTGTTGTTGTTATGTGCCGTCGAGTCAATTGCAACTCGTAGCGACCCTATGTACAACAGCCCTACACCGTGCTCTATCCTGTGCCAATCTCATTGCCTCTGACAAACCCATCCCGATGACCCCAGTCACTGAATCAATCCAC
This sequence comes from Elephantulus edwardii, assembly GCF_000299155.1. Lineage (NCBI taxonomy): Eukaryota > Metazoa > Chordata > Mammalia > Macroscelidea > Macroscelididae > Elephantulus > Elephantulus edwardii. The sequence continues at coordinate 14,340,372 of NW_006399781.1, forward strand.
CTCATAGAGGGTCTTCCCCTCCGGCGCTGTCCCTCTACTCTACCCAGCATGATGCCTCTCTCTAAAGACCTGTCTCTCCTTACAACATGTCCAAAGTATGTCAGATGAAGCCCCAGAATCCTTGCTTCCAAGGAGCAGCCTGGTTTAACCCTCT
>NW_006399781.1:14346180-14372123 GCF_000299155.1 Elephantulus edwardii
ATCTGCTTGGATGTCAGTTATGGTCTCTTCGGGGTATATTCCCAGTACTGGAATTGCTGGGTCAAATGGTATCTCTATTTGCAACTTTTTGAGAAAGTGCTATACTGCCTTCCACAGTGGTTGCACCATTTTACACTCCCACCAACAGTGAATAAGGGTTCCAGTTTCTCCACAATCTCGCCAGCATTTGTTGCTTACTGTTCTGTTAAATTTTGCTATTCTGACTGGGGTGAGATAATATCTCATAATTGTTTAAATTTGCATCTCCCTTAGAGCTAGGGATTTTGAACATTTCTTCATGTGCTTGTTAGCCATGTGAATGTCTTCTTCGGTGAAGTGTCTGTTCATATTATCCTGTGCCCATTTTTCTATTGGATTATTTACCTTTATCTTGTTGTGGTGGAGCATAACATATTTTTACTAACACTGAGAAGAAAAGATAGTTTTGATTTAGCCCTTGTATAAATGCCAGTTAATTTTATTTCTCTTCGAAAGACTATAGCAAGAACATCGAATCTCTGATTGGTGAAAGTAGTTACTCAGCTACTCAGAGAAATGGTCGAAATATAAATCCACATAGGATACATTAAAAGGAAGAAGAGAAAGGTCATGTTATCTGCTTCCCAAAAAGTCAGACATTGGAAACAGTTTGGATCACAGACCACAGTCTTATCTATCCAGAATCCAGAAAAAAATCAGATAGTGATTACCACTACTGAGTGTTCATACCAAGCACATTTTAGATATTCCTGGACATGATGGAAAGAAAGCTATAGTAAAAAGTCAACTAAGTCTCAATTTATTTTAAATTTAATTTTTTTTAAAGGCTAGGTTTATTATCAAAAGAAGAATTGCATTGGGAAACTCTGCTGTCAGGGACATTTCCAGAGTACTGAAGAGCAATGATGTCAGTCTGGAGACTAACACGTGCACCTGGTCTAGGCCATGGTCTTCACAATTACATGCTATGCCTCAGAAAGCTGGACAATGCCTAGAGATGATAGAAGGAGAATTGATGCCTTTGAGCTGTGGTGTTGGAGAAGAGTATTGAATATACCAAGGACTGCTGAAAGAGCAAACACGTTTGTTCTGAAGAAGGTTAAACCAGGTTGCTCCTTGGAGGCAAGGATTCTGAGGCTCTGTCTGACATACTTAGGACATGTTGTAAGGAGGAACCAGTCCTTGGAGAAGGACATCATGCTTGGGAGTTTGGAGGGACAGAGCAGAAGGGGAAGACCCTCAATGAGATGGATTGACTCAGTGACTGGGGTAATGGAGATAATTGTGTCATAAACACTCCTTATATATGGATTTTTTAAAAAAACGACTTTGAACTGAGTTGAAATATTTGCATAGAGGCCAAGGAAATGAAAGAGAAACAAATCTAAATCTTTAAAACTTGAAATATCTTAAAGAATCAAAAGAAGGAAAATGAAAAGTTGAAGCCTTGGAATAGAAGACTCTGAAGAAACATGGTGAACACTTTCAGGAGTCTGATTTGTGAGCTTTGATTATTAGCAAGTTTGTAGAGTGATACACATCAACGCTGCAATGTAGGTTGCCGTCTTTGAATGAGACACCACTTTTTCCAGGACTGCTCAGAATCTAGTGGGCATTAAATTTGAGGGAGATTAAATTCTAGTGTGGCTTTGACCTGTGTTTTTTCCCCATTCTGGTTCATACAAACATTAAAAACTTGTGTTTTTTTCTGGCTTTGCTCCTTCATCTATGCTTGAACTAGGTGGAAAGAATGGGTTGGAAGCCCAGGTACATAATCACATCCAAGCCCAAAACTACATCACTGCAATTGGGTGATCCAATAAGGCATAGTAGACCGTCCCATTGGCTTTCAAAACTTCTAAGTATTCAAACTCTGGTGACTTAGTGGTAAGAAACTGTGCTGCTTTTCCAAAGGCAAGTGGTTTGATTCTGAAGGAAAACAAAGGGCAATCTCTCCCCATGTGATTGACTGCCTCTGAAAACCTGCTGAAGGATCAACAATGGGTTGGTTCTGACTCAGCAGTACAGAAATGGGTGGAAATCACCAAGGAACCTAGGAACTCAGGGCTACAGAAGGTGAGACAAGGATGTGTCCCAGCGTTGACAGAGAGAGCTTTTCTCTACAGCCTATGCCCTGAATTCAGACATCTAACCTCTTGAACAGTGAGGAAATAAAGTTCTGAATTGTTCTGTTATAGCAGCACTTGAGGAAAAAATAATTATCATTCTGTTACTTTTGTGATTGTAGTAACCCTCATAGTGCAGTGGGTAAAGTATGTGGCTACTAACCAAAAAGTCAGCAGTTCAAAGCTACTAGCTGAAGCAAAAAAAAGTTACATTCTGCCTGTAAATATTTTTTGTGGTTGTTTGCCAATGAGTCTGAACCAACCAATAGCTGACCTACCAGCAGGTTTATAGATGCAGTTAATTACATGGGAGGAGATTGTCCTTCCTTCTCTCATGAAGCAGATGGTGAATTTTTTTTTAAACACAAAAGGATTGTTCCAGAGGTAGGATAGGGAAGCAGGGCAACTGTAAGGAATTGAGCTGTTAACGTAAGGCTAAATTGCTTTGGTGGTTTGAATCTATCAGCTGCTCCTCAGTAAAAAGATGCACGATCTCCTGCCATGCAATCTGTAGCTTCAGAGATCCACAGCAGAGACAGCTTGGAATCCGTTTCAACTCAACGACAGTAAGAGTTTTAATTTCTACTGCAAAAGATTCTGGCCCTTGTCCTGTATATTCACGGAACACAAGAATTAAAAATTCAAATTAGAAATACAGCCTTGTTTAAAAATGCTGGGGGAAACTTAGAAAGAAAACTTTCCCTAACCACACTGCTCACCCTCCCCTCATCTGTGCTCCAAGGTCTCTCCCTCCATTACAGAGAAGCTAATAGTGTCTTGGAGAAGTTGGACTCTGCAATTCCATTAGCAACCTGCCTAAGGATTTGGCCTTAGTCACCCCAAGGATTCTTTTTCAATATCTAAAAGCAATTAGGCTATATTTGGTTGGAGCTATTTTAAAATGGTGACAAAAATAACTCATCACATTTGGCTAAGGCTTGTTGTAAGTATTCTAATTGTTCATTTGCACCTCATACTGGTGCTCAGAGAAGTGGTGGGCTCACATCACCTCTGTAATGTAGTCCCTAATGTGAGCGGAAGGACAACATTGCCATCGCTGAACATGTGGAGCCGCTATTACCCAATTAATCAGCCCATCCAAGCAACTTTAATGTGTCCCAACAAATGCTGATTTCCATTGTAAGTGCAGGTTTATTACAGATAGGTGCACACTTTTCTATATTGTTGCTTATGTAGCGGGGAACAAGGAGTATTCATCAAAGGCACTTAGTCCTCAGAAAACGTCTCCAAACGCACCACCAGTAAAAAAAGGTCAGCTTTTTATAGCTTCAACAGACTTACAACCTTCTGCTTGACTGCTGAAAGGGAGAGATGATCAGTTTTCACATATCATGAAGCAGAGCAGAGGTTGGAATTAATTCTACCTGAGAATGCTTCTGCTGAAAGACTTGACAATCATGCTAAGTAATACCATCAACTCCATGGTTCAGAATGACAGAGGGTTTTGAGATAAAATATTCTCCCAAAACCCATCCTATGTAGGTATGGAGAAACGGTGAAACAGGTTCTCCAAGGCTTCTTAGCTGCTTCAATGTTCTAATTAAATAAAACAATTAGGAGTTGGCTTCTATCCTGCAAGTCAAACCCCCACTGATGAAATCCCTGCGAATGGCCAGAAGCCAAACACGCCCAAGTGATTTCTTGCTTAACTCCGTCATTTAAGTGTTCATCAAGTATTATGTCTAAATGTGTGTAAAAATTATTAGAAAAATTATCAGGGAAGAAGTGTGAGTATGCACACGTAGGGCCACACATATAGGTCAAGAGGAATCACAGTTTAGTGGATGTTCGAGGGTTCAGCTTTTAGCAGCAGTCATTTTTCTTCCCTGCATAAGCCTGTGAGCTTTTAAAAGCCACTTTCCTTGATTGTCTTCTAGATCCTCGTCCTGTGCCAAGTGCCCCAGTACGAACACACAGACGCAGGGTCTTGGGGGAAGGGTGTTAATAGAATTCATACTAGAATTCTGAAAGCTTTCCCAGACTGAGTCAACCATGTCACTCTTCTAAAATTATGAAATAAAATAGTCTTAAGCTCATATTTCAAGTTCTTTACTGTGTTGGGTTGGTTACTTTTTTCTTTTTTTTTTTTTTTCCCTTTCTAGCTTTCTACTTTTGAGTAATAAGGGGTTTGGTAAACTCCTGTTTCTGAAAGATCACTGCATTTAACAGAAGACTTGTAAATGAAAGTAGTTTAGAATTTATAGGTTTACACAGAATGAATTAGTAAAATAAGTCCCTAGAGAGCTAATGATACCAACTTACTCTTTATTAGAATATTTTTATTTTCTTAGTAGAAAGAATTGATACTTTTAAACACGTATGTGTACATGCTTTTAACAACATGGCTTAACCATATCCTGAAAGCTAGTCCAGATTTAAAGGATGGAGAGACTCTTGTTTGCCTGAAATTTTCAATAAGTAAACCAAAAAGTAGCAGAAGATTCATTCAAGGTCAAAATCACAGGTGAATGAACACAGGTGTCCAGTGTCTCTTCCATTTACATCCTGCCAATGCACACCTGACTTCCCTGATGATTACCTCGGGAGGCCCCATGTCTAAGGATGTGCTTCCATTTGCACCATTCAGCTGGCCCTTGTCTCCTCTATATCTACAATCTGCACTCAGGGTACATTGTATACGTATGAGATTCTTTTTAGTGTGTATGAATGACATACTTGACCTGTTTAATAATGGATCATTTATTTGGGTCTAAAGGAAGTTTCAAGGAGATCTGATGGCACAGTCTATAGTGTGTTGGGCCACTAGCCAAAAGGCTGCATAGTTCTGCAGATTAGAACCCGCCAGTAGCTCCACATAAAGGTGGGAAGTCTCTTTCAATTCTTTTTTAAACCTTGGAAACCTAATGGAGAGTCACTATGAGTTAGAATCAACTCAATGGTGGTGGGTAAAGGGTAAAGGAAGTTTCTGTACACACAAAGGTTGGGTCTATGACCATAGTAGTAAGGTGTGATAATTAAAACCTATTGTTGATTTTCCGTTAATCTTATTTCCACTTTTTATAAGACTGAAAATACAGTTTAAGGTCACTCAGTGATTGTTCCAACCCACTCAGTGACCTGAGCAGGGAGAACTGCAGACCAGTCTTCAATTGCAGGCTGAGAACTTCAGTCTTCAGTAGGGAAATGCTGAGTAGGCACACAGGGAACCTGCTTGCCTTCAAGACTAGTCTATGACCATGCTCAAAAATTCACTGGCAATAAAAGAGATGCAAATTAAAACCAGTGTGATACCATCTCATTCCAGTAGCAGTGGTAAAGTTTAACACGACAGTGAATAATATATGTTGGAGAGGATGTGGCAAGATAGGAAGTCTTATACATTGTTGATGGGATTGTACAATGGTGCATCCACTCTGGAAAGCAGTTTGGCATTTCCTCAAAAAGCTGAACATAGACAGTCTGTATTCCATATTATACTGATTTGAATATATTCTGAGAAAATGATAACTCAGGCACAAACAGAGACTTGTACACCAGTGCTCATTGCAGCATTATTCACCATCTCGAGAACATGGAAACAGACCAAATGGCCAACCTCAATGGAATGGACTGAGGAAGTTATGGTACATTCACACGATGAAATACTGTGCAGCATGCAGGAGCAATGAATGATTTTCTAAATTATTACCTAACATTGGAGGGACTGGAGAGCATGATACTAAGTAAACTAACTCAGTCCCATAAGGACAAATATTGTATAAGAGCATTATTGTAGAACAAGTATGAAGACACAAGGAGGAGAGTAGGGGAGGAGTAGAGGGGTGAGGATGGAGGGGCGGCGGCACAGTTAATCATGTTGTTGATTGCCTTCAAGTAGAGCATGACACATAGTGACTCTATGAACAAAAGGCCTGAAGCCCCTCCACAAATATCGACATTTATCAAAGTTTCTTCAGGCATGTTACTTAGGAAGTGGATGCCACTATTGCTTCCAAACCTGTCATAGTATGTTCTTGTTGTTATGTGTCGTTGAGTCACTTGAAATGTAGTGACATTGTACAGCAGCTCTGAACCCTTCCCTGTCCTGAGCCAGTCTCACCAATTTTGACACACCAACCCCTATTGCCCTAGTCACCAACCATATCAGTCCTTCTCATCTGGGGTTTCCCTCTCCTGTGCTATTTATTCATCCACCCTCTTAGCTTGATGTCCTTCTCTAAAGAATGATCTCCCCTGGTCATATACCCAAAGTAAGTGAGGCAGAGCTTCAAAATTCTAGTCTCCAAGGAGAGACTTGGTATCACCCTCTCCAAGACAGACCTATTTGTTTTCTTGGCAGTCCATGGAATATTCAAAACACTTCTTGAGCACCACAACTGGAAGACATCTATTCTTCTTCTGTCATCCTTAGTTCTTGTCCAACTCTCTGAAGCATAACAAGTAATTAAGAAGACCATGGCCTGGATTAGGCACACCTTTGTATCTAGGCTGATGTCATTGCTCTTCAGCACTTCTATTCAGCTCCTTAACTTTTTGGTTTCAAAACTAGGCCAGGTGCTGTTTGTGGAACAGACCATCAACTGCTCATATGCAAGTTCAAATTAAAACTAAAGAAGGCTAAGTCATATCCATAGGATTTAAAATTTGACCTTGAGTCTATCTCCCATGAATTTAAAAACCAACTCAGGAATAGGTTTGAGGCCTTGAACACTAATGATCAAAGATCACATACTCTGTGGGAAGATATCAAGAATATCATTCATGAAAAATGCAAAAGGTCATTACAAAGAAGGAAGAAGAAAAGACCAAAATGGATGTCAGAAGAGATTCTGAATATTGTACTAGAGCACCGAGAAGCCAAAGCAAAGGGAAGAAATCAAGAAGTTAAGGAACTGAATAGAAGGAGTTAATCATAGGGCCACACAATTTGATGCGTAGATGGAGGGGCGGTTGAAGAAAATGGGAAAGATCCTGTGTGAAAAACAATGTATATATGGCTCCTTCCAGGGTCTCAGGAACTTTTCTTTGCTCCTTCCAGGGTCTCAGGAACTTTTCTTTGCCAGAAGGAGCATGGTGATGTGAGCGCAGGAATCTTAGCAAGCTTTTGGAGTCGACTGCTTTTCCAGGCATGTGTTTGATGTGCAGGTTTGCTCTGTCCCCAGGAGCAAGGCAAGCCAGGCTTGGCCTAGTGTTTGAGGCAGGAGGCAACCTTAAGCCCAAAGGGCCTGAGGGCTGCAGGCCCTCGGGCCAGGTTCAAATTATTTTCCTGTCAAACATTTTTCTACATGGTATAGCACTGGTCTGTGCGTTGCTGTACAGAGGTAACTCGTGGTTGCTGTGATGCTGAAGACTGTGACAGTGATGTGCCAATCATGGCAATGGGTACCCATGGTGGACAGTGTTGGCTGGAGCTTCCCGACGAAAACAAGCCTGGAAGCAGGAGCGGCATCCACTTCCGAAATGGCTTGACTCCAGAAACTCTATGTACCAACAGCGCTCAAGCCATTATTCATTCATAGGGTCACTATGAGTCGTCTACAACTCGATGGCACCAAACAACAACAACAATGTGTGTGTGTGTGTGTATGTCTATACGTATGTGTGTGTGTTTGTGTGTAGATATAGATATAGATATAGATATAGATATAGATAGATATATAGATATATGTATGTATATGAACTCTGGCTGAAAAACAGTAAATACAGCAGCAGGAGCTGTCCTTCCTCCCTGAAATTCCTCCTTCTTCTTGTTGTTGTCATTGTGTGCCTTCCGGAACCAGTCCATGGCTGATCCTCTAGTGAGTTTTCAGAGACAGTAAATCACACGGGAAGAGATCGTTCATCCTTCTCTCTTGGAGCAACTGGTGGATTGAAGCTGTGTGCCTTTGGGATCTCAGCACAGCTCCTAATACTCCTTATCATAGCCTTTTCAGCAATGGCCTGCTCCTTTTCAATTTCTTCTGGAGCTCAGTAAAAATACAAATGATGCATGACCTCCTACAGGTGCTCCCAGGGGATTGTGCCAAGTACACATAAGACTTCCCAGGCCAGCATCCGCAAGAGCAGACCCACAGAGTGAGCTCTTCAGATTTTCCGTGGGATGGCAATGTTCACATACCACAGAAAGGAATCTGTGTTACACAGGGCAATCGTGGGCAAATTAACATAAGACACCTCTGTCAGAGAACTCACCCCCACTCCCCTAAGCCTTCCTGGATCTGGCTAGTGAAAGCTGCAGGAGTAAAGTGGTGATAGCAGTGGCTATTGTAGTAGTAGCAAACTTCAGCACAGCCCTCTGGCCAATATGTCTGTAGGATTTGACATTGACATTAACTGGGTTTTCCATAACAAAGGCTCAATCAGTCAAGAGAAGATTCTCCCAGGTCATCTTCAGATTTATCATGTAGTTGCCAACTCTTTCCTTTTTGTAGATATATTATTCCATTTGGAAATCAAGGTTGGTGTTACCCAAGTGCAATCCTGCTACAAGGAATTTGAGAACATGCTCTTCCTTCATCTGCAGGACATCACAGACTCGGGACATTGTGGAAGTTTCTCTTTAACTTCTGATGGAAACCAGGACACATCATATGGACCCCTCTCTGGGTAGCATGGAAAAGGATGATAGTTCTTTAAAGAGAAATTAGCCTTCTCTTTAGAAAAAAAAATCAACTGTATTAAATTTTATATAACTACATGAATAATATACAAAGGAAAAGGAAATAAGAAATTTAAAAAGGAAATTAAATTTGTGATCTACATCTTAGAGTATAAACTTATTGAACACTTGGGACTGGAACAGTTACAGATATTTCTTTCAGAGTGCATTAATAATGGGAGCTTTACTTTGAATACCATTTGGAAGAATGTGTCTGTTTAAGAGGAAAATGATCAGAGCCTTAAGAAGCCAATACTGCATAGCAAATTCCATGGACTGAGATTGTTCTTGTTGCATCAAGTACAACTCATAGCAACCCTATGAACAACAGGCCTGAACCCTGTCCTATCCTGTGCCATCCTCATCAGCTCTGACACACTGAATCCGATACTGCAGTCACTGTCCCAATCCATCTTGCTGGGAAGCTTCTTTCACTGACTCACTGCTTTTCCAACCATGATGTTCCTTTATAAGGTATATCCTCTCCTTGGCAACATGCCCAAACCATATGAGACCAAGCTTCCCCATCTTTGCCTCTAAAGAGCACTCTGACTGCATGTTCTTCAAGACATCTAGGTTTATTCTTATGGTAGTCCATAGCATATTTGGTACTCTTCTCCAAAACCACAACTCAAAGGAATCAATTCTATTGTCAGCCTTATTAATTGTCCAGCCCTCAGATAGATGCATAGCGAGGGATGACATTTTATTTTATCTCTAACTCGCTCAGCAATCTTTCACAATTTGTTATAAGGTCCACTTTATAAAGAGTTTATAGATGAGGTAAACTATATTCTAAAAAGATTATGACTTCTTCAATTTTACACAGAAAAATCACAGTTTGGATTAGCTGGCATTTATTCAAATACAGCACATTGCCTCCCAGAAACTAAACAGAATCCATAATTTTCTTTTTCCTCCAGGCACATTTGTAAGAGTCAGATATAATATAAACTTATGTTAGAATCTTTCAAAGAAAAATGTGCTGCTTTAAAAGTTGGAAAATAGCCTCATAAAGGTTCAGCCTGATTTAGTATACATTTATAAACCAGAAACGTGCTTGAGTATCAGATGGTGACCCTCAAGCAATACACACTGAATTATTCTGAAATGACATTTAGTTATGCAGCCTAAATGAAGTTTCTATAATTTTTTTAAAAAATTGCTTTATAAATATGCCTTTAATATAAAACTGATTTAATATACTATCAAATATAATATAAATGTAGACATAATATTTTTAAATCTTAGATTGAATAATGCAAACTATGAGGAGATTTATCCTCCTGAAAATTCAGAGAAGGTACTTAAATGGCTGTGTTACCAATATTCCAAGTTCCTACTCTGGACCCTAGATGGCCTTCACTAATTACTAAGTGATATTCCATTGCAATCTAATTGAAAACGAACATGACAAGCTGTTCTGTTCTAACTGGGATGAAAGAAGTTTCTGTAGTGTATAATTCATAAATCAAAAAAATCTCAGGGTTATCAGGATGATTTTTGCATTTAAAATTGGACCTTTGATCCTAGCTACTCTAGTAAGTAACACTGCTAAATAAACAGCTACAAAAAGGTTAATTTGTAGTGTAGCTGAAACATGACAATAAGTAACATCAAGTCAGAACAGACTTGATGGCAGAGGCTATCTTTAAAATGAGAAGGTGGCATATTGGTTAAAAGCAAACTTGGTAATGTGTTCCTATAAAGATTACAGGATTGGAAACCCTATCGAGCCATTCTACCCTGTCTTGTAAGGTGGCTGTGAATCAGATTTAACTCATTGACTGTAGGTTGTTTTGTTTTGTCTTGTTTTATTAAGTGTCCTTATAGACAAGAATAGGATGACAATAAATAATATTCAGAACAGTAGAAACTGAGAAACATAGCAGTCATTGGTCCATAACAATTCTGAAATCCCAATGAGAAAAGGTTTTGTGAAAATACTTCTTATAAACAACCTAAAATATCAGAAACTGGAGACCCAAAATCTCTGCTTCTCACACACTATCTTAGGGTTGCTTATTTTGATTGGTGACATCATCCATAGGGTGGTACGATAATAACCCTAAGGCTGTGCCTCTCTGGCAGTTTGAATACACCAAACGCTGCTGGGCAGAAAGATGGGAAATCTCTTCTCATGCAATTTACAGCCTCAGAAATCCAGTGGAGAATCAATGATTAATTGATTCCAACTTGATGGCAGTTAATTTCCTGTTTTTCTACATAACAAATCAGGCTTTGAACTAATTCTTACATTTTCTTATTCAAAGCCCCATGATGAAAGAACACGCATTACTTAAAGCAAATTAGTTGATGTGGAAGGAAGGAGTATGAGAAGTGGGATTGGGTCTGTTGGAGACGATGAGATTGGTTCAGTATAGGCAGGCTTTAGAGCCATTGCACAAGGGGTCGCCGTGAGTGGCAGGTGACTTGATGGTATATAACAACAACAACTAAAGAAGAAAACGTAGAAAAGTTATGGATTCTTTTTCTTCACTGCCAATTTTCTATATGATAGACCTATATAATCTTTTGTATTTGTCATTTGTGGTTGTTGTTTTTAGGGAGCTCTGGTGATGTAGTACCCAAAGGTATGTGGTTTGAAACCACCAACTGATCCATGGAGAAGATGGGCAATCTCTTCTTATGTGATTGCTGCCTGTGAAAACTCATTTGCGCATCAGGTATGAGTTGATTCTGACTTAATGATACACAACAACATTGGCCATTTGTAGATTGGGGAATATGTACTGCTAATCCACAGAGCATCTTCAGCAATTCAAATCCATCAGTATTTCTATGGGAGAAAAATAAACAACCTCCTGTGTAATTTACAGCCTCAGAACACTAATGAAGCATCAGCTATGGAGTTTCCCCACTTTGAGTTCTATTGGATTTGTTTTTATTTTTTTTTAATTTTTTAAAAATTGTATTACTTTTTATGTGGGTACCATCAAATTGGATTTGACTGGTACAAGAGGAGATTGTACCTCCTTCTCCAGCAGAGCATCTGGAGGATTCGAACCTTCTAACTCTGGGATTGCAGTGCAGCTTCTTGCCACGAGGCTACCAGAGCTCCCTTCTATTGGATTTTTAAATAATAGTTTTTATTAGTTTCAATACAGTAATTCAATTTATATAGTGTTTCATTCATATATATACATTGTGTTCAATACAATCCCTCATTTGCATTGTGTTCATACAATCATTCATTCACATTTTATTCCATGTAATTACTACTGATCTATTTTACACCTATTTTCAAGTCCTTATTGAATCTCTCCTATTCCCTCACCCTCCACCATATCTGCCCACAAAATTCTGTGATCCTGGTGATTTTAACCCTTCCCCATTTTCTGCCTCATTCATCTTTTCCCCTTCCCCTTACTAGTTATCCTTCTGTGTCTATATTAATAGTCTTATGCAGTACTTGTCTTTATGAGATTTGGTTTACTTAGCATAATGCTCATTTGACTCTCCCATGTTACAAAATATTTTTTCAAAATCATTATTCCTTAGTGCTGTATAGTATTTCATTGTGTGACTGTACTACAATTTCTCAGTTCATTTGTTTGTTTGTGACCATGTGGCTCTTTCTATATTCTTATTATTGTGATTTTGGTGTTGCTATGGACAGAGAAATACATATCTCCGTTCATGTGTCAGTTCTAATTTCCATGGCATATATTCCTAGCAGTGGAATAGCTGCATTATATGGAATTTCTACTTTCAGCTTTTTGAGGAAATGCCAAACTGCCCTCCAAAATGGTACCAATTTACAATACCACAAGCAGTGCATGAGAGTTCCAACCTCACATTCTTGAGAACATTTATTGCTTGCCTTCCTGTAAAGCTTCCCTGCTGATACTAGGCTGAGATAGTATCTCATTGTTTTGATCTGCAGCTCTCTGATTACCAGTGATTTTGAGTATTTCTTTACTTGACTTTTTTTTGTTTTGTTATTTTGATGGATTTCCATTTCTCCTCTGAACTATGTATGATTTAGTTTTTCACACAAAGTGGAATTTATTTATTTCTAAATTAATCCAGTGACATTGTAGCTATTGTTGTTGTTAGGTGCTCCCTACTATGACTTGTAGCAACCCCATGAACAAAGGATCTGAACCTGACCCGAGTCTGTGCCGTTCTCATCATCTCTGCTACACTTGAGCTCAATGTTAAAGTAATTATGTCAATCCATCTCATTGAAGGCTTTCCTCTTTTTTGATGATCTTCCGCCTTTCAAAGTTTGATGTTCTTCTCCAAGGATGAGCCATTTCTAACACCATACCCAAGATACATAATGTCCTTGCCTCCAAGGAGCACTTTGGCTGCACTTTCTCCAAGACTCAATTGATAAGCATGTCTTATTCTTGTGTTTATAACAGTGTTTCTGTGGAGTCCATTTAGCTTTTCTGATCTTAGTATCAGAAAAGATTCCTTTTCTTATTTTTTTTTTCTCCCCCACAGTCTACTTTGCTATGCACCTCTTATTATGGACTATTGTCATGCAAATAATACCTAATCATTTATTTCTTTTAGACAGTTCTTGTCCTCATCTATTTAAATGCAGTGTTCATTATTTATTCTTTCTTTTCTTAGTCTCCTCTCCCACCCCCTGTCAGTCCTGTTTTATAACAGTGGCATTATACAATATTTGCCCTTTTGTAACTGAGCTTCTTAACTTCTTCATTTCTTCCCTTTGCTATGGCTTCTCAGTGCTCTAGTGCAATATTCAGAGTCTCTTCTGACATCCATCTTGGTCTTTTCTTCCTTCTCTGTCTTGTAATGATATTTTGTATTCTTCCTGGATAATATTCTTTATATCCTTCCACAGCTCATCTGGTCTTTGCTCATTAGTGTTCAAGGCCTCAAACCTGTTCCTGAAATGGTCTTTAAATTTTGGTGAGATAAACTCAAGGCCAGACTTTGGTTCTTGTGGATTTGACTTTATTTTCTTCAGTGTCGGTTTGAATTTGTATATGAGTAGTTGATGGTCTGTTCCACACTCAGCACCTGGCCTAGTCTCCAGAACAAAAATAGAGCTTTTCCAGCGTTTTTTTCCACAGATGTAATTAATCTGATTCCTGTTTAGACAATCTGGTGAAGTCTATGTGTATAGTCCTTGTTTATGTTTCTTATAAAAGGTATTTACAAGGAATAGGTCATTGATTGTACAGAATTCTATCATTCTATCATTTTATCTCCAGCCTCATTTCTATCACTGAGTCCATGCTTTCTGCTTACTGCTCCTTCTTCCCTCTTCCCAACTGGTTGCATGTTCAATCAATTTCTGATTACAAAATTTGGTAGAGGTCATCTATTTTCCGTTCTTTGGCCCTGGTTGTTGGTACATATATTTGAATGATACTGGTACTAACAAGTCTTTCTTGTATGTGCTTGGATATTATCTTGTCACTCCAAACATTGAATTTCAAGATAGATTCAGAAATGGTCTTTTTAACTATGAAACCAACTCCATTTTCCCTCACCTTTTCATTTGCAGCATAGGAGATCATATGATTATCTGATTCAAAATGTTCCATGCCAATTCACTGCATTTTTGTTAATGCCTGCTATGTCAATATTTATACATTCCATTTCTTCCTTAACAATTTCTAATTTTCTTACATTCATACATCTCACACTCCACTTTCCACTCAGTAGTGTCTGTTTGCAACTGGTGTCCTCAAATCAAATCTGACTCATTGTGACCCCGTGAACACCAGATCTGAACGCTGTCCTATCCTGTGCATCCTCATCTCTGAACACATCTTGTTGAGGCTCTTCCTCTTTCACAAGCATAATGTCCTTTTCCAAGGAATAGACTTTCCTAGTAACATGCTCAAAGTATGTGAGACAAAGCTTTACGATCATTGCTTCCTAGGAACATTCTTACTGCACTTTCCCCAGACATGTCTAATTCTTCTTCTGGCAATATTTCATGGCATATCCAATGCTCTTCTTCAACATCACAACTAAAAGGCATCAATTCTTCTTCCATCATCCTTATTCTTTGTCCAGTTCTCAGATGCATAGAAAGTGATGGAAAAGACCATGATCTGAATCAGGCACATTTTAGTCCTGAAAACAACAACATGGCTCTGCACTAAATTGGAAAGGTCCCTGATGGCAGCCTTGTCCAATGCAATACATCTCCCGATCTCCT
Source organism: Elephantulus edwardii (assembly GCF_000299155.1). Classification (NCBI taxonomy): domain Eukaryota; kingdom Metazoa; phylum Chordata; class Mammalia; order Macroscelidea; family Macroscelididae; genus Elephantulus; species Elephantulus edwardii. Next base: position 14,361,119 of record NW_006399781.1, read on the forward strand.
GACTGCTGACTCTATGTTAATTATGGATTCAGGTAAGATGAAATAATTGATAATTTCAATCTTTTCTCAATCTATCACAGTATTGCTTATTGGTCCAGTGGTAGGATTTCTGCCTTCTTGATACTGAAATGCAATCCATATAGTTTTTGATCTTCTGCAACAAGGTTTCAAGATTTCGTTTTTTGGCAAGCAAGGTTGTGTTGCCTGTAAAATGCAGTTTGGTGAGTTGTTGTTGTTGTTGTTGTTATGTGCCATCGAGTCGCTTGCGACTCATAGCGACCCTATGTACAACACCCCTAAACTCTGCTCTGTCCTGTGTCAATCGCACTGTCTCTGACACTCCCATCCAGATTATCCCAGTCATTCAATCAATCCACTTCATAGAGGGCCTTCCCCTCCTGCACTGTCCCTCCACCCTCCCAAGCATGATGTTCCTCTCCAAGGACCGGTCTCTCCTCACAACATGTCCAAAGTATGTTAGACAGAGCCTCAGAATCCTTGCCTCCAAGGAGCTACCCGGTTTAACCCTTTCCAGGACGAATCTGTTTGTTTCCCTAGCAGTCCATGGTATTCTCAATACCCTTCTCCAGCACCACAGCTCAAAGGCATCAATTCTCCTTCTATCCTCCTTAGTCACTGTCCAACTCTGATGCATAACAAGTGATATCAAAGACCATGGCCTGTATCAGATGCACCTTAATCTCCAGAGAGACACCATCGCTCTTCAGTACTTTGGAGAGAGGTCCCTAACAGCAGACTTTCCCATGGCACTAGGTCTTTTAATTTCCTGGCTACTGGTTCCAAGAGTGTTGACTGTGGAGCCAAACAAACTAAAGCTATAAACAATCTCAATCTTTTCACCATCCATCCTGATGATGCCAATTGGTCCAGTGGTGAGAATCTTTGTCTCCTTGACATTGAGCCTCAGTCCATATTGGAGGATGTAGTCCTTGACCCTCTGCAACAAGAGCGTCAGGTTCTCCTCAATTTCAGCAAGCAGGGTTGTGTCATCTGCATAATGCAGATTGTTGATGAATCTTCCACTAATCCTAATACCACACTTTTCCTCATAGAGCCCAGCCTCCCAGATAATCTGTTCTGCATACAGGTTGAAAATGTATGAAGACAGGACACATCCCTGATGTACGCCTTTCCCAATTTTGAACCATGCAGTGTTTCCTTGCTCTGTTCTGACAACTGCCTCTTGGTCCAAGTATAGGCTTCTCATTAGCACGGTCAAGTGTTCTGGGATTCCCATTCTTCTCAGAGTCAGCCACAGTTTGTTATGATCCACACAGTCAAATGTCTTTGAATAATCAGTGAAACACAGATATACATTCCTCTGGTATTCCCTGCTTTCAGCTAAGATCCGTTTACAATTAGCTACAATATCGCTAGTACCACAACCCCTTCTAAACCCAGCCTAGACTTCTGGGAGTTCTCTGCTGATGTGCTGTTCCAGTCGTTTTTGGATAAGCTTCAGTAGAATCTTGCTTGCATGTGAAATCAACGATATTGGTCTATAGTTTCCACACACTGTTGGGTCACCCTTCTTTGGGATGGGAACAAACATAGATCTCTTCCAGTCAGTTGGTCAAGTGGTTGTTCTCCAGATTTCTTGGCACAACTTGGTTAGCACATCCAGGGCAGCATCTGTTACCTGAAATATGTCAATTGGTATACCATCTATTCCTGGGGCCTTATTTGTTGGTATTTCCTTCAAAGCAGCCTGAACTTCTTCCTTCATCACCATAGTCTCTTGCTCATATGTTGTTTCATGGCATTCTTCTGTGTCTGCCCATTCCTTTTGATATAGTGACTCAGTATATTCTTTCCATCTTCTTTTAATATGAGGAATGTTCATTATAGAATTGTTTAAAACAATAAAAACCTAAAAAACCAAAATGTCCAACAAGCAGAGAGTAACTGAGAGCATTAAGATATTGTATGTTTTGTAGCTTTCTCCTCTGTTGTCAAATCTATTTTGACAATCATTAACAAATTAGAGTTGTCCATTAGGGGTTCCAAGGCTTTCATCTTTACAGAAGCACACTGGATCTTCCTTAAATGGAGAGGCTACACAGTCTTTTTGGTTAACAATCCAGTATTTCAGTCACTGCAAGATAACAACCCCTTGTTGTTGTTGTTGTGTTTTTAAATGTCGTCGAGTCACAGACAACTCACAGTGACCCTATTAATGAAAGACCTGAACACTTATATAACTTTCATTGTTTCTCCAAGTTCATAGGGTTTCCAGAGGCTAGCTATTTTAAAAGTGGATGCCACTTCTGCTTCCAAGTTAATGAACTTTTCCAGACATTTTTGGATGATCTTTAGTGATAGTTTTCTTACGTGTGATATACATGATATTACTTAATAATGTCAATATCCTATTGTGTTACCTTTCTTGGGAATGGGAACAAATACGGATCTCTTCCAGTCAATCAGTCAAGCAAGTGCCCTCTCAATTTCCTAACATAGACTGGGAGCATGCCCAAGGCTTCATCTGCTAGTTGATATATGTCAATGGGTATTTCAGTGATTGTCTTACATTTGGTCAATGCCTTCAGTGAAGTTTCCTGGATCGTTCAATATTTTAGCCATCTATCTCCCTCTCCCTTTCTTTCTTTCTTTTTTTTTTTTTTTTTAGCTGCCACATTATTTTTATTATATTATTATACATATGTCTTTTTGGTACCCAATTCAATCCAGGACATTATAACCTTTCCCTCATCCCTCAAAAAATTTTATGTGCTGGTTACATTCAAAACACTTTCATCACATCATAGCATCCCAATAGTCTTACATCAATTCCAGTTCAAATTGTATACTGAGTAGAATCCCTCTTCTTTTGTGTATCTAGAAAACAAGTTATCTACTTTCAAAATTTAATGTCACAAACACAGAGTAGATATTTCTAATATAAATGCGAGAAATATCTGTGATCTTACTTTTCTATAATGACCTTTAGATTCTTCAGCCTCTGAAACCAGCAGCTTCTAAGATTAGCATCCTGAGACTTCATCTGCTTGCTAATGACTTAGAATCATTATCTGCTGATTTAGACTCACCAGCCTACTCCTCACTATCATTGCTTCTATCTTTTTGTAAAAACAAATTATTTTATTTTGTTTTGCTAACAAAGTTCATATACATTGTTTTATTCACCAGATCTTTTCAATTTCCTTTACTCACCTTCTCGCTACCTATCAAATTTTGCAACCCTATGATAACCCCCATGTCCATCCTCATCCCTCTGCTCCTACCCCTTGGATCCTCACACCTTTTATCTTTCTGTGTCTACAATAATGCTCTTATACAGTATTTTTCTTTATGGGACTGAATTAGCCCACGTTGCATAATGCTCTCCAGTCCCTCCCAAGTTATGTTGCAACTTTCAAAATATTCGCTCCTATATGCTTTGTAGTATTCTATCATGTAGCTGTACCACAGTTTCTCAATTCATTGGATTGTGGCTGGACATTGGGCTGTTTCCATATTCTTGGATGGTTCCATAGCATCTTCTAATATTGCAACTCAAGAATTGTATTTGTTTTTCAATTCTTTCAATTTTAGAAATGCTGAGTGAACGCTTCCATTTTTATTCTCCAACTGCATCTCTTTGCATATTACCTTATAATGCTTTCCTTCTTTATTAGGGAAAAAAAGATATTCCCAATAATTTACCAGGCTTATTTGAGGGTTAATTTTGTAATGCACAGAATAATTTAACAGGAAAAAAACTCTACAGGAAGAATAAATGAAAATTCAGAGAGACTCACCCATAGCTAGAGAAGTCACATGTCTGTTTTCAGAACGGCCTTTCTTTCTATAGAAAAGTGTTAATCAATATTTAGTGAGTGTCCAGATACTGAGGTTACTACAAAAGTACAAAGCTAGTGAGTTTATAGATTATTTAATATTTGCACTAAATGTCCAAGGGAATAAGATCAAAGCAAGTTGTGGAAAGCAACAAGAAGTTAACCTAACACCACTTCAAAGGAGGGAAATTGAAGAGATCTGCCCTAGAATGATGATGTGCCCATGCTGGTCCTCTTCCTTGGCATTGTAAATCATATCAGGACATTCAGTCTCACATATTGTAAATTTTAGATGCTTTCAAGTTTGGTCCATAACATTTTCAACATAAGCTTCGCTTACTGAGATTCTGAGTCCATATAGCATTTAGTTTAATAGGCGAAAAAGATAGTTTTGAAATTAAAGGAGAGTTCTGAAAGCTAAAGAAATCTTACCTACTACTCATATTCTTGGTCTTTTTAAAAAATATGGCTTATAAATGTTGAATTATATGAGAAATCTGTCAACTCTAAACTAATGTCAGGGTGAAGGTTGAAGACAGAAAGGCAAAAATATTTGTTTACAAAACTAGATATGAAAATGTACATATCTTTATCATTTCTACAAAATGTAAAGGTAAATTATGTTAAGTTTAGGTTTCATCAAGAAATAATACTTATCTTTTTTCTGTTATGAATGAATGAAGGGCACATATGGACCAAACTAATACATTTTAATGGCCACTTTGGATCCCTGGTGGGTCAGGCGTTATATTAGATGTCAATGGGCAATCTCCTCCCATACTATACACCATCTCTAAAAACCTCTTGAAGGGGGTTTATGTGTCAATTCTGACTCAATGGCACAACAACAACATGAAGAGATTAAGCTATACATACTCTAAAACTCAAAGGTCTGCTTCAGAAGTAATGATATAGAAAGCTCATTAATTCTTGAGTAACAAACAACTAAAAGAAATGCAGTGTTGCATTTTATTTTTATTTTTATTTTCATTTTAGAGAAGTTTTAGACTTACAGAAGATTTGCAGAGTTAATGCTCACTAAACTTGCCACCGTAGAAATGGTTCTAATTCCTGGCAAGCCTCCATCAGATTTTGGAGGTAGTTTAGTGGTGTGTTGCAGAATGTTGGGGAGGAAAGGAGGGTCTCTGGCCAGGACAGATCACCTAAGCTCCAGAAAAGTGCAAGCCTCCCGATGGTCTTTAATACGGGGTAGAGAAAGCTCCCATGTTTGGCTGTACTGGTTTGAGAAAGCGCGCCACCTGGGAAGACGGCTGCCTTATCTGTTGAGCTAGGAGTGGTCTGAATAAGGCTGAGGTTCTCCTAACCAATCCACATGTCCCACGTCTGTAAGCCCACCCTATCCTGTCTTCCTTTTTAGCTGGATGGATATAAATGCACTGCAGGTCTTAATAAAATTGAGCTGGATTGACTCTCTGATCCTCTCCTGGAGTGGTGTTATCTGTTGTGCTTACCCGCATCAGGGTGTCACTGTTAAGTTGCAGAGGAACTGACAGCGACAGTGGTGCAGTCCTTAAGAAATTGTGTTGCTAACCCAAGGTAGTGCCTCTCTGGCAGTTCAAATCCACCAGTGGTTGGTAGGCAGGAAAATGAGTAAATCTGGAAAAGGCACTGACAGGTCAGCTAGAAGTCAGCAATGAGCTGTTGAGTTTTCTCTATTTTTTCTTCCTTCCTTCCTTCCTTCCTTCCTTCCTTCCTTTTCTTTCTTTCTTCTCTCTTCTCTCTCTCCTTTCTCCCTTACCCTTTCCTTCTCCCTCCCCCCTTCCTCCTTTCTCCTTCCTTTTTGCTTCTTTCTTTTTTCTTCTTTTCTTTTTTTATTAAACAAGGAGTGCTAAATATATTTGAACCATGAGGGACACACAGCCTTTGGGTTAACAGTGAAATTGCTACTGATTATACCACCTGAGCTGAGCTTCTATATAAGACTCATTCTATCTTTCCCATTTTGTAATCCTGCCAGATTTTCAGAGACAGTTTAATCACACAGGAGGAGAATGCCCACATTTCCCCTGTGGAGTAGCTGGTGAACCCCTTACTAGTAGGCCACCAGAGCTCACTCAACTAATCTAGGTTTTCCTATTGTACTGTTCTGCCTTAGTGCAGTACACCTGCCACGATCTAGGAACACTAGTACATTGCTACTAACAAAACTTGACACTTTATTCAAATATCAGTAATTTTCCTTACTGCATTTTCATGTTGAAGAAGCCTGTGCAGTATACAGCATTACTTTTGTTGTGGTGTCTCTTTAACCTTCTCTGGTCTGGAAGTGTTTCTAGGATTTGTCTTGGGTTTTGTTTTGATGGGGTTTATTTGTTTGTTTATGACCTGGCAAGATGCTTTGTAGAATGTTTCTACATTTTTATTTAGCTGATGTTTTTCTCCTATTTAAAATGGAGCTATAGGCTTAGAGGAGGAAGACCACAGAGCGAAACTGCCTTCTCATTGTATTATATTTAAAGTACATATGAAGGTTATAGCACATCATTTAAATATGATTTATCAAAGATGAAGTTAACCTTGATCATTTGGCTAAGGCAATGCTTTCCAGGTTTCTACACTCCTCAACACAGTTTTTAATATTCTACTATAATGCACATTTTAACATTTATCTAATTGCTATGCATCTTACAATCCATAGCAGGTTGCACATATTCAATCACCAGCCAGCTGCTGAATTTTAATAGCTCTGGAAGTGAGATATATCTAAGGATAGATGGCTTCCTAGATCCATATAGTAAGAAGCAGAGCCACGTGCACTATTTAACTAGAGAGCAATTTGAAGGTAATGACTATTCATTAAATCAAGGAAGCTTTTGAATAAAGTATTAGGTCCTAAGGCAGGTAAGTTTAATACTTACATTGCTCTCTTCACATTGTAACTCTAACATCTACAGTATCAGGGAAGACAACATAGTTGTTAGGTGTCAAATATATATTTGGGGAAATTGGGTATAGACTTGTAAAAGTGAATACAGAAATAAGAATTATTAACAGATCCTAATAAAATCTTATTGTAGAATATCACCTGTAATTTGACTCAGTGAAATCCAGTTAAGTTCGATTTAAAAAACCCTTCATCACGTCCATGACATTGTTAATAACGACAGGAAGAAAATGCACCTCTTTCTCCCAAGGAGATGTTGATAGTTTCAAATTGCCTGAGATATGTAGGCTTTGGGTTAGCAGTTCAACACTCTATGGAATAAGACACCAGAGTTCCCTCTCCCTTAATAGTAGAAGGGAAAGAAAATACATACTTCATTATTTTAACAATTTTTAGTGTTCTACTCACAGATATGTACATGCAGAGATGACAACTGGCCTTTTATCAGCATGTTTTTCTCTATTATTCACAATGAAATGACAGCAACTCAAAGTCATCAGTTTTTCAGACCCAACTACCAGAAAAACAGCTTATGAAGAGGTCCTCTCCTGTATGAACACCAGATGGGAGGAATTTCCAAATTTATTTCTGATATGGTACATAGACAGACTTCTGGAGATGAGAGCAGAAACAGTGATGGTAGAAGTCTATGAAAACAAGTAGATCTGCCTTAGGCTGAGAAGTTGGCTTGAACCTAAGTACAGGTAGAGGAAAACACTTTAGAAGGGGTATAGGCTCATTTAGGTAATGAAAGTAATGTAAGTACAGCAGATGTCACTTTTAGTGGTTAGGCTGTGTGCTATATTATATATAAGCTTCACTAGTTTTGCTCCTCTAGAGAATAAGTCTTAGCAACTTTTCTCTTTTTCTCATGAAGCTCATTCTTTAGTGAAAAGGGCACACAGGTCTAAGAGTAAGTATATCACTCTGTGACAAGGCCGTATGTGAGAGAACTGCTCAAGAATAATAACTCCAGAGAAGTCTTTACAGGAAAGAGATGGCTCAGCTCTGCATGATGAATAGGCACATACCATTGAAGGAAAAAAGGATGGGGGAGCATATGTAGAGAACACAGATTAAATGTCAATGAGCTTAAGTCACTAAGAGAAACAGAAACATCTTGGTTCTAAGCATGCATAAAGATGGATAGATCAGTAAATATCCTTGAAAAATATACATTCCTTTTCCAACTTGGGCTAGTTACTTAACCTTTGTGTGCTTCTATTTACTCATTTGTTAGTTGTTGTTGTTGTTGTTATGTGCCCTCAAGTTGCCTGAGATCATAGCAACCCTATGCACCAATGCCCTGAAACTTGCTTTATCCTGATCCAATCTTACTGTCTTTGACAAGCCTATATCCATTACCCCAGTTACTGGATCAATCCACTTCATTTAAGTTTTCATTGCTTGTACTGTCCCTTCACCGGTCCAAGCATGATGTCTTCTCCAAAGACTGGTTCCTCTTGGCAACATTCCCAAAGGATATGTGATGGACTTTCAAAATCTTTGCCTGAGAAATACGGCTTCACCCTTTCCTGTTTGTTTTCTTGGCAGTTAATGGTACATTCAATACTTTTCTCTAGCACCGCAATTCAGAGATACTGATTTTTCTAATGTCGTCCGTATTAATTGTTTGGCTTTCTGATGTATAGAAAACAATTCCAAAGACCATGGCCTAGATCAAGCATACCTTAGTCTCTGGAATGACATTTTTGCTTTTTAGCACTCTGTAGAGGTCCCTCACAATAGATTTTCCTGGTATATTTTGTCTTTTGGTTTCCTGACCACTGGTGCCAAGAGTATTGGTTGTGGAACTGAGTAAGCTAAGACTGTTAACAATCTAATTTTTTTTTCTCCATCTATCATGATGTGTCAATTGGCCCAGTAGAATCTTTGTTTTCTTGATATTGAGATTCAATCCATTTTGGAAACTACAGTCCTTGACCTTCTGCAGCAAATACTTTGGGTCGTCCTCAGTTTCGGCAAGCAAAGCTGTGTCATCTACATAGCACAAGTTATTATTGAGTCTACCTCCAATCCAGATGCCGCGTTCCTCCTTATTAAGTCCAACCTCCAGAATGATCTGCTTCACATAAGTTATGTGCCGTCGAGTCGCTTGCGACACATAATGACCCTATGTACAACAGCCCTAAACCCTGCTCTATTCTGTGCAAATCTCCCTGTCTCTGATACACCCATCCCGATTACCCCAGTCACTGAATCAATCCACCTCATAGAGGGTCTTCCTCTTCTGCGCCATCCCTCTAACTTCCCAAGCATGATGTCCCTCTCCAAGGACCGGTTCCTCCTTACACATGTCCAAAGTATGTCAGACAAAGCCTCAGAATCCTTGCCTCCAAGAAACAGCCTGGTTTAACCCTCTCCAGAATGAATCTGTTTGTTTCTTGGCAGTCCATGGTACATTCAATACTCTTTTCCAGCACCACAGCTCAAAGGCATTAATTCTCCTTCTATCCTCCCTAGTCATTGTCCAACTCTCTGATGCATAACAAGTGATTGCCAAGACCATGGCCTGTATCAGATGCACCTTAGTCTCCAGAGGGACACCATTGCTCTTCAGTATGCTGGAGAGGTACCTAACAGCAGACTTTCCCATTGCAATAGGTTTTTTTATTTCCTGGCTACTGGTGCCAAGAGTGTTGGCCGTGGAGCCAAGCAGACTAAAGTTGTTAACAATCTCAATCTCTTCACAATCCATTCTGATGCTGCCAATTGGTCCAGTGGTGAGAATCTTTGTCTTCTTGACATTTAGCCTCAATCCATACTGAAGGCTGCAGTCCTTGACCCTATGCAGCAAGCATTTGTGTTCTACAGGACATATCAACCTCCCTCAGAGACATTACTACTAAACTTAAGAGACATTGTTCACAGCATAAGAAATTGTCAGCAGCTCACATATTTGGAATCACAGAAGCCAAGAAAACTTCAGATACAAGCTGTCAGATTAAGGGTTGGACAATGGAAGATAAATGCTGAAGGGATTTGGTAGAATTGAAGGGGTATCCTGGTGGAGGGTGGAGGTGGGAAATAAGTGGGTCAACACACTGGGCCAAGGGCAGGGACAGCACTGTAACTAATGGTTAACTCCACAATGAGGGATTTATCATTCACTGTTTTATAAATTGCTTGTCTGTCAGATACTCCTAAATCTGAACATTCAGACTAGGAAGAAGGATTGGCCATCCCCTTCTGAAATAGAAGGCCTCCGAAAACCCTATGTACAACAGAACACATGTAGGTAACAGAAAGGGCAACTGAGGTTGAGCTTTCAGGTATGGGAATACAAACGAAGAGGAACAGTTGTAAGCAGGCACTAGTGACTAGAAAATGGAACATGAGAATCATGAATGTCGGAAAATTAGAAATTGTTAAGAAGGAAATGGAACGCATAAATATTGACATACTAGACATCGGAGAGATGAGATGGACTGGCATGGGGCATTTTGAGTCAGACGATCAGATGATATATTACCCTGGAGATGAAAAAGCAAGGGAAAATGGAGTTGCTTTCATAGTTAAAAAAGTAATTTCTAGATCCGTCTTGAAATACAACATGTGAGTGACAGGATAATATCCATACGCGTACAAGGAAATCCAGTGAATACCACTATCATTCAGATATATGCACCAACAAGCAGAGCCAAAGAAGAAGAAATAGATGATTTCTATGAACTCTTACAGTCGGAGATCAATCAAACATGCAATCAAGATGCTTTGATAATAATGGGTGACTGGAATGCAAAAGTTGGGAACAGAGAAGAAGAATCAGTAGTTGGAAAACATGAGCTTGGTGAGAGAAATGAAGCTGGAGATAGAATGATTGAATTTTGCACAATCAATGACCTATTCATTGCAAATACGTTTTATAAGAAACATAAATACAGGTTATACACATGAATTTCACCTGGTGGAATGAGTAGGAATCAGATCGATTATATCTGCAGGAAAATCCGCTGGAGAAGCTCAATATCAGCTGTGAAAACTAGGCCCGGAGCTGATTGTGGAACAGACCACCAGCTACTCATAGGCAAGTTCAAGCTGAAGCTGAGGAAAATTAAACCGAATCCACAGGAGCCAAAATATGACTTAGAGTTCATCCCATCTGAATTTCAGAACCATCTCAGGAACAGGTTTGAGGCCTTGAACACTAATGAGCAAAGACCTGATGAGTGGTGGGAGGATGTCAAATGTATCATCCAGGAAGAGTGCAGACGGTCATTACAAAGACAGAAGAGGAAGAAAAGACCAAAATGGATGT
>NW_006399781.1:14375718-14376850 GCF_000299155.1 Elephantulus edwardii
AATGTTCTCCAGAGTCAACCATTTTGAATAATATTGGATGAGTTCCTTGTTTTTCAATGCAGCATAGTATTCCATTGTGCCAATATACCACAGCTTCTCTAGCCATTCGTTTGTTGATGGGCACTTAGGCTGTTTCCAACTCCTTGCTATTGTGAACAAAGCTGCAATAAACATGGGTGTGCATATCTACAGAGATTTTGGAATTCCATTCCTTCATTGTTGCACCCTTCTCCCAGCACAAACCCCTCCCCCCCCCGTTTGCTCCTCTCCTTGAAAAGCAAAAGAAAACTCCCTCATTGGTACACAATCCCCCCCGCACCTCCCCAAACCCCACACCCTGCCCCCAAATATAATCCACTCAGCAACTCTCATTGCATACTCCTACGATAAAAATAATGCCCTAATCCTTCTTCAATGTTACCCTCTCATGGTTGTGCAGCTCTGGTAGCCTAGTGGTGAGAAGCTGCATTGCTATCCAGAAGGGATGCTGTTGGAATCCATCAGATGCTCTGTGTGATTAACTGCATCTCATAACTTGCTAAGGGGCCAACCATGGATTGTTTCCCATTCGATGGTACTCACTTCCCCCCCCCCAAAAAAAACCACAACAGGGCTTCTAAGTTTGGCCCTGTTTTGGCTCTTATGATCTGTGTGGGTTTGGGCTTTATTCTTAAGTCTCTGATCCACTTTGAGCTGATTTTTGTGTATGGTGTGAGAGGTGGATGTTGCTTTAACTTTCTTCAGGTAGAAGTCCAGTCTTGCCAATATCGATTGTTGAAGAGGGTGTCTCTTCCCCATTTGATAGGTTTTGTTTCCTTTTTAATATCAGACGACTATAGGCAGATGGACTAATTTCTGGGTTTTCAATTCTGTTCCATTGGTCTATGTGTCTGTCATTGTATTAGTACCACGCTATTTTAGTTCTTATGGCTGTGTAGTAGGCTTTGAGATCAATGATTGCTATGTCTTCCATTTTATTTTTGTTTTTCAGAAGTACTTTACTTAGTCGGCATCTTGTTCCTTTCTGAATAAACTTGCCAATTTCCTTTTCTAAGATTCTCACCACTGGACCAATTGGTAGCATCAGGATGGTTGGCAAAGAGATTGAGAGTGTTCACAGCTTCAGTTTGCT
>NW_006399781.1:14376950-14386623 GCF_000299155.1 Elephantulus edwardii
AAAAGACCAAAATGGATGTCAGAAGAAACTCTCAATATTGCACTGGAGCGCAGAGAAGCCAAAGCACAAGGAAGAATTCAAGATACTAAAGAGCTGAACAGAAGATTCCAAAGGGCAGCACGGGACGACAAAGCAAAATACTACAATGAAATGTGCAAGGAGCTGGGGTTGGAAAATCAAAAGGGCCGAACTCGCTCAGCTTCACATATAGATTGGATTAAAAATGTGTGGAGAATGTACATCCCCTTGACACACTCTTTTCTTTATTTTAAATCATACAGAGTTTCCTTGTTCTGTTCTGAAGAATGCTTTCTGATTCAAATACAGATTTCCCATGAGCACAGCTGGTGCTCTGGGATTTTTGTTCTAGTCAAGGTTAGTCACAATTTGTTTTGATCCACACATCAAATGCCTTTGCATAGTCAGTGAAACACAGATCGGCATTCCTCTGGTACCCTCTGCTTTTGGCCAAGATCCATCTGACATTGGCTATGATGTCCCTAGTGCCATAGTTTCTTCTAAATCCATCTTATATTTCTGATAAATCTCTCATATATAGTTGCAATATTTTTATAATACTTAGCAGGATTTTGCTTGTGTATGATATTAATAATATCGAAGAATAATTTTCACCCTCTGTCAGATCACCTTTTTGTTGCAGTGGGGCTAACTATGGATCTCTTCAAGTCAGTTGGCCGGGTTTATGAACACATCTGAGGCTGTATCTGTTGAAATATGTCCATTGGCACACCATTAATTCCTAGGGCCTTGTCTTTTGCTAATTCCTTCAGAGTAGCCAGAACTTCCTCTTTCATCATCATACCTCTTGAGATCATACATTGTTTCATTAACTTCTTCTGTGTCATTCAATTCTTTTAGGTACTGTGACTCTGTGTACTCCTTTCATCTTCTTTTGTTGCTTCCTAGATCATTCAATGTTCTGCCCACCTTTAAGGATTGCCACTCAAGGCTTGAATTTGTTTTTCAGTTCCTTCAGTTTAAGAAATGCCAACAGATTTGGTCTGTTTTGATTCCCTAACGTCAGCTCTTTGCATATTTGATTATACTTTTCTTTGTTTTTCTGAGCTGCCCTTTGAAATCTTCTGTTCAGCTCCTTAACTTCCAGATTTCTTGGTAACCAGTGAATGAGGAGGTGGGACCAACACCAAAAGAGCTACCTGTGTAATTGAGAATGGTCTTTCACATGCTTGTATGTCAAATATTGCTCCAAAGCTGAGCACTCAAATTAAGACAGACCAGGAAGAAGCCCTAAGGCCTGTTTTTCATTGTTTTTGTTCAGTCTTCTAGGTTGTACTTGCCTACAGAGATAATTTGTGGTTGCTGTGAAGCTGAACACAGTAACAATGATGTGTCAAATATGATAACACTTACCCATGGTGGACAGAGTTTGGCAGCACTGTTGTTGTTGTTGTTGTTGTTGTTGTTGTTGTTGTTGTTGTTTAATGCCGTCGGGTCGTAGATGACTCATAGCGTTGGCAGCACTACCCAGCTGAAATAAGCTTGGAAGCAAGAGTAGCATCCACTTCCGTAAATAGCTTGCCTCCAGAAACCCTATGAACCTGGAGAAAGGATCAAAGTCAAGCATGCAAGTGTCAAGGACTTTCGTTCATAGGGTCGCTATGAGTCGCCTACGACTCAACAGCACTTAACAACAACAACAGGAAGAAGGATTGACCATCCACTTACAAAATAACAGGCCTTCTAAAACCCAATGTACAACAGAGCCCACTTAGAGTATCAAATCAGAGGCTGAACCTTCATGTTGGGACTCAACAAGGATGAGGTATAGTTGCAAATAGACAGTAGTGATTAGAATGTGCAATGTGAGAAGTATGAATGTAGAAAACTTGGGTATTATTAAGGGAGAAATGTATAAATACTGAAAAAACTAGGCAATAGCAAAATGAGATGGACTGGCAAGCACATTTTTAATCAGATAATCATATTATCTACTATGCTGGAAATGAAAAGGTGAGGAAAACAGGATCCCATTCATAGTTAAAAAGACCATTTCTAGATCCATCTTGAAATATAATTTTGTTAGCAACAGGATAATATCCAGACATATACAAGGAAGAGCTGTTAATACAACTCTCTTTCAAATATATGCACCAATAACCAGAGCCAAAGAGGAAGAAATAGAACATTTCTACCAACTTTTACCATCAGAAATCAGTCGAACATGCAGCCAAAACATTTTAATGGGTGACTGGAATACAAAAGTTTGGGAACAAAGAAGGATCAGTAGTCAGAAAACATGGACTTGGTGACAGCAATAATAAGGCGAGGTAGAGGTAGAGGGATGAATTTTGTTCATTGTAAATACCTTTTATAAGAAACAAATGGCAACTATGCACATAGATCTCACCTGATGATCTACACAGGAATCAGATTGTTTACATCTGTGGAAAGAATCATTGGAGAAGCTCAATATCAGCTGTGAAAACTAAGCCAGGTGCTGATAGTGAAACATACCATCAAGTACTAATATAGAGGTTCAAACTGAAGTTAAAGATATTAGAACAAATCTATAAGAACCAAAATTTGATCTTGAGTTTTTCCTGTTTAAATTTAAAAACCTTCTCAGGAACTGTTTTGAAGCCTTGAACACAATTGAACAGAAACCAGGTGAACTGTCAAAGGAGGTCAAGAATATCATCCATGAAGAATGCAAAAGGTCATTACTAAGAGAATAAAGAAAAGACCAAGGATGATGTCAAAAGAGACTCTAAATATTGCACTTAATATTGTTAATTAAACATACCCGAAAGAGGTAAGATATATCATTGTTGTAGTTGTTGTGTACTGTAGAGTTGGAACTGACCCATAGCTGACCCTCCAGCAGGTTTTCAGAGGCAGTTAATCACAGGAAAGGAAATTGCCCATCTTCCTCTCATGAAGCAGCTGGTGGCCTGCCTTGAACTCTGTGCCTTCAGAATTGCAGTGCAGGTTCTTCCCACTAGGTCACCAGAGCTCCATAAAATATATTGTTGTTGTTGTTGTTGTTGTTAAGTGCCGTCAAGTCGCAGGCGACTCATAGCGACCCCATGAAGGAGAGTCCTTGATGCTTGGGTGCCTTTCATCCTCTCTCCATGTTCATAGGGTTTCTGGAGGCAAGCTATTATGGAAGTGGATGCCACTCCTCCTTCCACGTAAGATATATTAGGCTTTATTATTTTATTTTTGTTTACATCTTTACTATTTCAAAATTAGTGTAGTTGTTGTGTACTCTCAAGTCAGAAATGACTCATAGCTGACCCTGCAGTGGGTTTTTTGAGGCTATAAATCACATGGAGTAAGATTACTCATCTTCTTCCCATAGAGCAGCTGGTGGAGTTGAACCACTTTCTTTTGGGTTGGAAGCACAATTCCTTACCACTAAGCCACCAAACCTCCCTAATTACTATAGAGAATATGCAAATAACAAATTTTTGTGTTAATGATACTATACAGTATGACTGAAGATAAAGAACAGAGCAGACTCAGTTGTAGTAGATAGACACAATCTTTAAGTTAGGAAAAAATAAAAGTACAAACTATGAACCTTAAAAATTAATGTTTATCCATTTTAATCCACTGATTCCATTTCAGTGGACCCAAAGATAATTCGCTGCAGTCTATACAAAAGTTAATTTATGCACAAGTATATTTACTGCCATATCACAGCAGGAAGAAAAATGAGAACAAGAGGATTTTAATAAGACAACAATTTTTTAAAAATCACATTTACCAAGACTTTACAATAATTTAAAATTTATGTGAGTAAAAGAAGGAGAACATAGAGAACAGTGTGCATTAGAATCACAACTCTGGGAATCTTCATAAATAAAAATATAATGTGAACTGAACTATTAATAGGACTATCTTTGGATGGTAGGAATGCACACCGTTTTCCGCCTTCTACTTTGTTATATTTTCCAAATATGAGAATTTATTGTCTGTATGATATTTCTCTGCAGGAGAAAGATGAGCAATCTCCCCCAGTGTGATTTACAACCTCTGAAAATCGACTTGAGAGTCAGCTATGAACAGATTCAAGTTCATTGATACATAAAATCAACATAATAGAAAAGTAGAAAGTAGCATAGTTTGTTCAAGGCATGTCTGTGTTGGAATTAATTTCCACTTCATTACATCTATATACTATATTTTTGCATTTATTTTTATTAATGATTTTTAATGCAACATATGTATTTTACAGCATATTCTTTCCATTTAATTTTCCTCCATTCATTCATTGCTGCACATTTCCCTCCCTGCCCACCCCCCCAAGTTTGTTTTTCTCTTTGAAAAGAAAAATACAAAATTCTTTCATTGTTACACAATCCTGCCACATCAAGTCTACAGTCCACTTTACTATGCATTTCTTTTTCTGTAATCTTGTCATGAAAATAATACCTAATTCCATATTCCTTTTAAACAATTCTCTCCCTCATCTGTTTTAACGCAGTATACATTATTTATCCCCTCTTTCCTTAGGTTCCCCCAATCCCAATGTCAGTCCAGTTTTACAACAGTGGCACTATGAAATATTTGTCCTTTTGTGACTGAGGTATTTCACTCAGTATAATGTCCTCCAGGGTCACCCATTTTGTATAATATTTCATAAGTTCTTTGTTTTTCATGCAGCATAGTATTCCATTGTGTGAATATATCACAGCTTCTTTATTCATTAGTTTGTTGATGGGAACTTGGGTTGTTTCCAACTCTTGGCTATTGTAAACAAAACAGCAATAAATATGGGTGTGCATTATATACTATTTTTGAGGAAGTGCAGCCAGAGTGCTCATTAGAGGCAAGGGTGGTGATACTTTGTTTCACAAATTGGGGCATGTTGTAAAGATGGGTGATTTCTTGGGAGGAAAAAAATATTATGCTGGAAAAGGTAGAGTCAGCAAAAGACAGAAAGCCTCTCAGTGAAATGAATTCACAAAGTAGCAACAATGATGGACTTGAGGAGCTTGACTATGACTAAGGACAACAGAAAAGGAATCGATACCTTTGAGATGTGATGCTTGAGAAGAGTCTTGAACATACCATTGACTTCCAGGAATATAAGTAGATCTATCTTTTCTTTTTTTTTCTCCATTTTTTTTTAAATTGTGAAAACATGTATGGGAATACAAGGAGGTGAGGGTTGGGACCAGATGGGTAAGGATGGGCAGGGATGAAATTGCAGGGATGCAGTTGCAAGGCTGCATAATTTGGTGGGTGGGGGGAGTAGGTGAAGGAAATGAAAAAGATCCAGTGGGGGCCAGACAAAACAGGGCAATGGTAAGCATAGTCCAATGGTGATTAAACAGTCTTATTCACTTGTGAGTTTCTCATTTGGGAATGGGGCACAGACTCTCTGGCTTCTTCATGCTGAACCGGGGAGTTGATGTGAAGGGGGAAAGGGAGCACACTTTCTCACCTTACTGGTGGTGTCCTGGGTTAAAATTGCTTGCCTTCTTGTTCTGTCAGAAGATATTTTCCTGATATTTACTCCCCTCTGTACTACAAAGTGTTTTCCAAGGTGGGTCCAGTGTGGATGGCTGACTGAACCCTAAGACTCCATCCTCCTTTGCTTCCTTAGCTGGCAGTTGTATTTCCTTTTTGTCTCTGGAACTGGGTTAAAGGTCAGGTCTGGAGTAAAACTCAGTGTTAAGGGTACCTATAGGAGAGGGTGCAAATCTAGAGAACAAACTTGTCAGTTACAAATAGAAGGGCTTTGGAGGTGTTACTTTTGGGTGTACTGGAGGAGAAGGTGGAGCAAAGTAGCCTAGATAAAATTCTCTATATACCCGAGGCAGTTTTTTCTATCCAGGGGTCAGACAGCACAACCCAAGGGCCAAGGAGATCACCCCAAGGACCCAATGGTTCACCTCAAGGGCCGGATGGCTCACACCGAGGGCCAGATGGTTTCCCCCGCTCCAGGTGGCTGGCTCCCTGCAAGGGTCAAGTGACTCCGCCCTAGGGCCAGGTGGCTCCTCCCCCCCCCAGTGTGGAGGCTCCCCCCCCAAGTGCCAGGTGGCTCCCGCCTAGGGCCAGGTGGCTCCCCCTGAGGGCCAGATGGCTGTGCCTCCCTCTTTACAAATGGAGAAGAGGACCTGAGAGTGGTGAGCAGACCCTCCGCAGGTCCAAACAGTTCTTTGCAGGGGCAGTCAACAGATCAAAATATGTGGTGCATTGAGGATATCCGCCTTTGCAGACATGATGCCACTGTTAAGTGTCCTCGAGTTGTAGACAGCCCATAGTGACTCCTATCAATCCATTGTATTGGTGATCCTCTTCTCAGGCCTTTCCAAGGAAATCTCAACTGGCAGAGAGATGCTGTCCCTTATGGAGACATTCACCTCTCGCCATGGCATTGCTGCTGCCACCGCAGCCACCTCACCCTCCATCCCTGCTCCCTTGCTGGGGGTCCAGGACCCGCAGGCTGCATGGGGGCTCTGCCACAACAGCCATGGGGCCCAGTGCTCACCACCTAATCTAGGCTAAGGGACTAGTGGTCCCCAGCTGCCCCAATGAGGTCTAGCAGCACAAGCTCAGCAGCAGGCAGAGGGAGGAAGCTGCCGCATCTTGGTTCCAAGAATTCTTCCCAGAATAGGTTCATTCTGTAGCAATGTGGAGGCTCCCAGCACCAGCCCCAGGGGGGCTGGTGTCCACTGACCTCCCCAGGTGAGGGAATCCCTGGGGTCCAACCGTGGAAACCCCACTGAGTCGCGGCAGTGATGCAGGCTCAGCAGTGGGGGGCTGGGAGCCACAGGATACACCCATTCCTCCCTGGGAATCCTTGATCTCCTGATGTTGAGCCTCAATCTGCACTGAAGACCAGCAATCAACTGTTTAACTGTTCAACTATCAGTAAAAAGAGGACTGTAGAAGGCCATGGTGGCCTGCCTCTATGTGGCCTGCTGCTCAAGCAGCTTCCTAGGTTGTTGCCACTACTGTCGCCATCTTTTTCTCTCTAAGTATATCTATCTTGGAGAGAGTGAAACCAAGTTTCTCCTTGGTGGCAAGGGTTTTGAAACTGTTTCATATTCTTTGGGTATAAGACCAGGAGGGACCAATCCTTGGAAAAGGACATCATGTTTGGAAGGGTGGAGGAGTTGCACAGGAGAGGAAGACTCCAGATGAGATGGATTGACAGGGCAACTGGGGCAATGGAATTAGGTGTGTCAGAGTCAGTGCGACTGGTTCAGGACAGGGAAGGCTTCATATATAGGTCTCTATGAGTCATGGGTGACTCAATGGCACATAACAACAACTAGATTATGATGATGGTTCAGGATAAGACAAGGTTCTGAACTGTTATTTTGACTTGATGGCACATAGTAACAACATACACTGTTCAAGTGAGTCTCTCTTTGAATATTCTCTACAACAAGATCATAAAATGACATCACACTCATACACTCTCAGTCATCAGCTATTGATGTGGCACAGCTAAAATAAGATAAAGACCAGGGATGTATTCCAAGTTACTCTTCAAACCAGTGGAGATATTTTAAAGGGCAGAGCCATGTTATGAAAAAATACTCCCAGGTTCTTTGAAATTTCCTAAATGTGATGATGTGCACCATTAGAGAAGCCTCACATTTTCATATCTAATATCCAAGGAAGAATCTCTGGAGCCATAGTGTTGTGCTGCTAACAAGTCCATAGTCTGAAACCACCATGTGCTCTGAGGGAGAAAGACAATCTCCTACCATAAAGATTTACAGCCTCCAATTTGATAGCACTGGTTTTAATTTGAGTGTTTCACTTTCCTCCTTGAAGACACCAGACAAGCTGCCTTCTACATCTACCAGCATATCACTCTCCTTGGCAGATGTCAGGACAATCAAGTTTTATGCATGATTGTTTAAAGGACAAAAAAGGTTTTCTATTTTTACTGCCATAAAGAGCACTCGATTATCTTTTGTTTTAATGTTTGCTATTTATGATAGGAGAGAGGTCTCATGGCCTAGTGGATAAGGAGCAGTGCTGCCAACCTAAAGGCTCAACATTCAAATTTACCAACTACACTGAAGGAGAAAGAAAAGTTATTATCTATGACTCTGTTACAAAAACACATAACAACAATATGTATGATAAGAGAATGCTCTGGAGATCTAATCCATAGTTCTTTAGTTTATTGCAAATAAATTCTTATAGAAAACAGCTCCTAGAACTGAAATCTTAATACATATTTGGGCACCAGCAGTCAAGAAATCAAATGATGAATTGCATTAGGAAAATCTGCTGGCAGGGACCTTTCCAGAGTGCTAAAGAGCAACAATGTCAGTGTAGAGACCAAGGTACACCTGATCCAGGTCATAGTCTTCGTAACTGCTTGCTATGCATAAGACAGAGGGATAATGACTAAGGATGACAACAAGAAGAATTTATGCTTTTGAGTAGTGGTCCTGGAGAAGAGTATTGAACATACGATGGACTGCCAAAAGAACAAGCAGGTTTTTCTTGGAAGGGCGAAACCAGGCTGCTCCTTGGAGGCAAGGATTTTTGAAGCTCCATCTCACAAACATGTTGCCAGGAAGGATCAGTCCTTGGAGGAAAACCATCATGCCTAAAAGGATGAGGGACAGTGCAAAAGAGAAAGGCCCTGGAGGAGATAGACTAACTTAGTAACTGAAGTAATAGGGGTAGATGTGCCAGAGACAGTGAGACTGGCCCAGGATTGTACTGGGTGCAGCCACCATAGGGTGGTTAAGAATTACAAGCAACTCTATGGCATGTAACATTCTTTGGTTAGTCAAATTACATACATCAGAGGACAATGAAGAATAATTATAATAAAATAATAATCAGGAAAAACTATTAAATATTTTTTATTACAGCTTCTTTTTTTACTCAATTGTTATATTTGAACTTCTGATTTCTGAATGCGTAAGAATTTCAAAATAAGATAAAGTTTAGGTAAATTTTTTCCCAAAATAGTGCTAACTTTTGGCTAAGATCAAGTGTAGTATTTGTTCTTATCAGTTTAACATCTGATATGTCCTCTATCCAAAATAGTGCTCTACTACATAACTTGGGAGAGCCTGGAGAGCATTATGAGGAGTGAATTAGCAGTCTCAAAAGGACAAATACTGCATAAGACCATTATCATAAAATGCCAAACTGCCTTCCAAGTGCTTGTTCGATTTTACAATCCCACCAGCAGTGTGAGAGTTCCAGTCTCTCCATATCTTCTTCTACATTTATTGCTTGCTGTCCTGTTAAATTTTGCTCCGGGGGTGAGATACTATCTCATTGTGATTTTCAGCATTACTTCATATATCAGGTGGCCTTAACATTTTGAAAATTTTGCCATTTCATGACTGCATTATAAGTCTTTTCTTCATGGATGCCCAAGTATTTTGTAACCTTTTGTTTTGAGGTTTCTCCCAATCCGTGATTTTTTTTTTCACCTCATTGGGAAGATGTTCATTCACACAGGGACTTAATCTTTAAAGGAGCCCTTCTTTTTTTTATTTTTTTAGATGATATTTTTTTATTATTAATTTAGTTTGTTTATTTTTCATTTCAATGAACATCTACAGAGATTTTTTTAATCATTAAATTTTATTAGTTTTAATGAACATTTACAGGGATTTTGGGCTTTCATCCCTTCATTGCTGCACCATTCTCTCTACCCTCCTCCCCAGTTTGTTCTTCTTCCCCCGCC
>NW_006399781.1:14388933-14400630 GCF_000299155.1 Elephantulus edwardii
GTGTGTCAGAGGCAATGTGATTGGCACAGGATAGAGCAGGGTTTAGGGCTGTTGTACATAGGGTCGCTATGAGTTGCAAATGACTCGACGGCACATAACAACAACAACCTCTGGGATTATAGTACAGCTTCTTGCCACTAGGCCACCAGAGCTCCCTTAGGATTGTCATTTTCAGAATGCTGAGTCATCCTCTCCATGAACAGAGAACATTATTCCATTTAGTTAGATCTCTTATTGGTTTTTACAGTTGCTTTTTGTAGCTTTTGTTATAAAACTTTTTGTGTCTCTGTTTAGGTTTAGGGTGCTCTGATAGCCTAATGGAAAGAAGCTGCATTGCAATCCTGAAGGCACGCAGTTCCAGACCACCAGTTGCTCTGAGGAAGGAGCATTGGTAATCTCCTCCCATGTGATTAACTGCCTCTGAAAACCTGCAGAAGGGTCAGCTATGGTCAGTTCTGACTCTACAGAACAGTAATAACTACAGTTAGGTTTATTTCCAAGTATCTTAATTTGTGGTTGACTTTATAAGGGGTATCACAAAAATCTGGACTGCAATTCTGCCAAATGCTCTGTGGAAGAAAGATGCACAACCTCCTCCCATGTGATTACTGTCTCTGAAAATCCACTGCAGGGTCAGCTATGGGTTGGTTCAGACTCAATGGTAAACAATATTACAAAGGATATTGCTTTGCTGCTTTCTTAGTTTCCTTCTCTGTATTTTCTTTGTTACTGTAGAGGAGTCTCACTGGTTTCTGTGTATGGTCTTATATCTTGCCACTCTACTTAGTCTAGTAAGTCTAATAGTTTTTTGTTGTTTCTTTGGATTTCCTGTGTACAGTGTCATATTGTTTGCATTTAGTGATAATTTTACCACTTCTTTGACAATTTGGATGCCTCTTATTTTCTTCTTTTGTCATATTGCCCTAGCAAGCACTTCCAATACAATATTGAAAAAGAGTAGTGAATGTGGGCATTCTGATCCCTGCTTACATGGGAATATCTTTTGTGTTTCATCAGTGAGAATGATAATATTGGCTCTTGGTTTTGTGTGTGTACTTTTTACTATGTTAAGGAAAACTCCTTTCTATTCCTATTTTGTTGAGTGTTTTAATGACAAAGGGAGTTAGATTTTGTCAAAGGACTTTTCTGTGTCAATTATAGGATTATGTGGTTCTTTGGGTTTTGCTTCCTTAATGTGATAAATGCAGCTATGCAAAACCTATACCTGAACCAGAAGGCAATCATCAGAACACAGCAAGGAAATATTGCATGGTTTAAAATCAGTAAGAATGTATGCAAAGGATGTGTTCTATTTTCATACCTTTTGAACCTGTATGCAGAATAGATCATCTGGAAGACTGAGCTCTAAGAGGAGGAATGTAGCATTGGGATTGGAGGAAGACTCATAAATAAACTGCATTATGCAGATGACACAAACTTGCTTGCTGAAACTGAGGAGGACCTGAAGCACTTAGAGAGGATCAAGGACTGTAGCGTTCAATATGGATTGAAGCTCAATATCAAGAAAACAAAGAATTTCACCACTGAACCAATTAGCAGCATCATGATGGATGGTAAAGAGATTGAGATTGTTAATTTAGTTTAGCTTGGCTCCACAGTCAACACTCTTGGTACCAGCAGCCAGGAAGTCCAGAGATGTATTGCACTGGGAAAACTGGCTGTCAGGGACCTCTTCAGAGTACTACTGAAGAGCAGTGATGTCAGTCTGGAGACTAAGGTGCACCTGATTCAGGTCATGGTCTTTGCAATTGCATGCTATGCATCAGATAGCTGGACAATGACTAAGGATGATAGAAGGAGAATTTATGCCTTTGAGCTGTGGAGCTGGAGAAGAGTATTGGATGTACCCTGGGCTGTTAAGAGAACAAGCAGGTTTGTCCTAGAGAGGGTGAAACCAGGGTCCTCCTTGGAGACAAGAATTCTGAAGCTCTCTGTCTAACATACTTTGAGCATGGCGCAAGGAGAGACTAGTTCTTGGAGAGAGGCATTATGCTTGGGAGGGTGGAGGGACAACATAGGAGAGGAAGACCCTTGATGAGATGAATTCACTCAGTTACTGGAGTAATGGGGGTAGGTGTTTCAGAGACAAGAAGGTTGGCTCAGGATAGGGCAGGGTTTAGAGCTGTTGTACATAGATAGGGTCGCTACAAGTCACAAGCAACTCTAAGACACATAACAACAACAACATTATATGTTCTGGATGGTCAGTTACTTGGCGTTCTCCTGGATACACAGGGTTCTATGTTAATGTGAGTCATTTAGGAGATATAAGTAAAGGTTTCACTTTTACTTGGTGCAATATCTTTGTAAGCCAGGGGTTTGATTTTTTTTTTTTAAATTTTACCTCTGATGATTTAGGAAAGTATTCCTTTAATAAACATTTCATATATATCAGTAAGAATATAGATTTGCTTTACTTTATTTTTGACCCACCATTTTTTGTTATTGTCTTTGAAATCTCATCAAACCACACAAGATTGTTAGATTTCTCCTTAAGAAATTCATGATAGTAGTGGCATTGTCATGCATGTCAATCTAACCTGTTGGTTAAAGAGCAGAATATGACATTACACATGCTCCTCGAGCCTGAAGCCCTCTCGAGGGAAGTAGGGTGCTTCAATGAATCTCTTCATGAGCATTTTCCTTCTCCTCACCTCAATCCAATAGAATTTGAAGAGGCAGCAAAAATCAATAGCCAGCCCTTCAGTGTGGTGCAGGGAACTTCTAGTATCCCATGGGGTAGCCTGGGGTTTGTATAGTTTTTATGCAGGGAACAGAATTGACATTACCCTATTGTTCCTCACAGATTCTACCAGGTGGCCAGTCTCAGGAACAAAAGTAGGCCTTCACAATTCTCCTCCAAACAAGCTTTGCTTAATTTTAGCTAATTCAAACAATTTTTCTTTCTTAATTATTTTTCCATTTTAAAAGTAACATTTCATACAGAAGAAAAGCAAACAATGCAATACTACTTGTACTATCATTATCTAAAGAAAACCTCTCTGTTCATTTAAGAGTAATTTTTCTAGGTTTTATTCCCTGCATCTATTTTACGTAATTGTGATAATATTTACACAATTTTCCTCTACTTGTTTTGCATAATTATTTTGGACACCAACCTCTTTCTCATAGAAAACTAGTACCTGGCTGAACAGTATTTCATTATCCAAAAAGACACAAGCTTATTTTAGTAATTTCCTTTATTACCATGATTAGATTATTTCCATTTTTCACACCATAAAGATACTAGATGGAACATTTTAAAAGTATTAATTTAGAATATTTTTAAAACCATATTTAGAATTACTTTATTATAGTAGACTCCAGAGTGAGTAAAAAATATATGAACAATTAATAAATTTAAGTAAATATTTATTGAGACTAATATGCAGAAGACATGGTGTTCTAAGCTGAGATAAATCATGTTGAGTTTAGGATAAATTATTCATAATACTAGAAATACTGTCTCTCAATCATTAGGAAAGATAAGTGGCAGTTTGGGGAGCTAGGTGTGTTGTTAAATAAATCATTCTAATGACCATGTTTTCATCTTCGTTTGCTGTCACCAGAGATAGTTACATGAACTAGTTATCACAGAAAGGAGTAAAGTATTTTCATTTTAAAATGTAAGGGATAGTACAGATTTATTAGTTAATTCATAATCTAAACAAGTTGTGCGTGGCATAAAACAATCAGACCCAGAAATCTCTCTAAAGCGTGTAATCATTTTTATATCATTCAATCCACACCATGGGGCACATTACTGTATGAAGACTTGGTCTGGAAAATAGCATCATTAGTATGTAGCAGCAATTGCCTTGTTAATGACAAGGAGCTCATTTTTCTCATGCAAGCAAGAGTCCTGCTGAAGTTTTACTGTGCTAATCCCTCTCTGTACAGTGGATATGTTGCAGAAAATGTGATGTTGTCTTGTGTTAGGGATGGGAATGATTTCCACTATGAAAACTGAGATCTTCATGCTCCCTGTCTGAATTCTTCCATCATACCCCTTCGGCTACAGGACACCTCCTAGATGCTTTTCGTCCCTTTGTAACTCTTCTTCCCCACCTTTGCATAAGTTTACCTTTTCAACCTTTCTGTCTACCTCCTCTCATTTGCAAGAAACACCGAATAAAAATAATTGTTTCAAATTCCTTCAGGTATTTCTTGCTATTTTTAGATACTGTGGAGTTGACTCCAACCAATAAAGACATCATGCCCAACAGAATGAACCTCTGGTCTGTCTTCAGCCATCCTCACAATTGCTGCCATGGTTGAGCCCGTTGCTGCAGTCTCTGTGCCAATGTACCTAATTCTATTGAAAAAGTATTCATGCCTTGATAATACAGACATGTTATCAACCTTTTCCAGGCAACAGTGGCATTTTACCAAAGCTTTTCTGTAAATTAACTCAACAACAGTAATTTATCGCCAAATGTTATAACCAACTCATAGCTGACTCTCCAGTAGTTACCAGATGATGTAAATAGCACTGTATTTCTCCTGCAGAATAGCTTGTGGATTCAAATAACCTGCCTTTGGGTTATCAGCACAATTGCTTACTTATTCAGTATGCCACCAGAACTCAAAGGTGGGGGAAATGTGCAAGATTCAGACATTATGAAATTAACATGGATGTGCTGATTTGCCTCTACATCAATTCGCTTCTCCACATAAAATGACATGTAATTACCTTCAAGAGTCTGCCCATACTCTTCAAGAATTATCCTCCATGTATCTGGTATAGCGTAGAGAGAAGGCTTCTTGGAGGCAAGACAGCACCAATTCTAATCTTCACTCTGCCTACAGTGTTGTAACTTTAATACACACACTTGAGTATAGGAAGTGCCAGATTTCTCATGCATAAAATGGAAAAACAAAAATCACCAAAACCAACTAATGACCCATGTGGTTGTTGTATACCAAATTGGAACCAACTCATACCTGACCATCCAGTAGGTTTTCACAGGCAGTAAATTGAATGGAACTAGATTTCCCATCTTTCTTCAATGGAGTAGCTGATGTATTTGAACTTTGTGGCTTTGAGTTGGTAGTACAATTCCTTAAGACTCAAACACAAAAGTTGGAAACAAAGTAGGGGTAATAGTAGTTGAAAATTTTGGGCTTGGTTACAGAAATAAGGTTAGAGATTGAATGAATTTTTTACATTCAATGATTTATTCATAGCAAATATCTTTTTAAAGAAATAGAAGAGGCAACTTTACGCATGAACTTAACTTGATGGGCTGTACAAGAATCAGATTGACTGCAGCTGTAGACAAACTCTTTGGATAAACTCAATATTACCAGTTAAAAATCAGGTCAGTTGCTGACTGTGGGACAGACCATCAATTACTCATATGCAGGCTCAAATGGAAGTTGAATAAAAACAAATCTATAAGACCCAAAATATGGCCTTTAGTCTATACCACCTGAATTTAAAAATCATTTCAAGAATAGGTTTAAAGGGAGCTCTGATGGCCTAGTGCCAAAGAAGCTGCATTGTAATCCCAAGGGCACGAGGTTCCAATCCATCACATACTCTGCTGATGAAAGAGGGGCAATCTCTTTCTGTGCCAGTTGGATCCAATTTGGTGGTACACAACAACAACAAATTTAAAAAATAAATACTTCTTGGTGCTTTGTTCACAATAGCAAAGAGTTGGAAACAACTCAAATGTCCATCAACAAATGAATGACTAGATAAGCTGTGGTATATTCACACAATGGAATATTACGCAGCACTGAAGAACAATGAAGTCATGAAATATTATACAAAACGGGTGACCATGAAGGATATTATGCTGATTGAAATATCTCAGTCACAAAAGGATAAATACTGCATAATGCCACTGTTATAAAACAGGACTGACATGGGGGGAGGGGAACTAAGAAAAGAAGGGATAAATAATGTACATGACATTGAAACAGACAAGGAAGAGAACTGTATAAAAGGAATATATGATTAGGTATTATTGGCATGACAAGAGCCCAAAATAAGAGCTGCATAGTAAAGTGGACTACTGAGAGAGGGGACTGTATAACAATGAAAGAACTTTCTTTTTCAAAGAGAAAAACGAACTGGGGTGGGGGAAGGGTAGGCAGGGAGGAAATGTGCAACAATGAATAAATGGAAATCCAAGTTCTCTAAAAACTTCATTAAAACCTCAATTAGAAAAATACTTCTTTTAAAAAGAGAGAATAGGTTTGAAACATTAGACACTAGTGCCAGAGGATTGGAAGTATGGTGATTTGGCATCAAAGAAAGCAAAACATTGTTATGAAGAAAAATGAGAAGACCAAAATGGATATGAAAAGACACTCTGAAAATTGTAAGAGAGTGTTGAAAACACAAAGGGAAGAAAAGTGATACTGAAGTAAAAGAGATGAAGAGAATATTTCAAAGGGCACCTCGAGAAGACACAGCATCATTATTTAATGGAATACACAAAGATCTGGAATTGGAAACTGAAAAGGGAAGAACTTGCTTAACATTTCTCAAGCTGAAAGAACTAGAAAACAAATTCAAACCTTGAGTTGCAATACTGAGAGATCCTACAAGCAAAATCTATTGAAAACTTTTATATTAGTTCCATACAAAATTCATATACATGGTGTTTCACACATTCCCTCATTCACATTGTATTTCATACAATCACTCCTACGTATTATGTTTTATAAAATGAATCATCATTGATCTGTGACCACCAATGCCCCATCTTTTCAGGTCCCCAGTGGATCTTCCCCAATTCATTCACCTCTTTCCCTTGGTCTATCAAACTCTGTTATCCTGTGAATTTCCCCTACCCAACTTCAGCAGTATGGCTCACTCCCCTTCCTTCTTTGGACCTTCATACACATCTTACTAGTAATCCTTCTGTTTCTGCAAGAATGATCTTATGCAGTGTTTGTCCATATCAGATTGAGTTATTCACTCATCCTGACTGTTTACTCAGCTTAATACTCTCCAATCTCTCTCATGTAGTATTTTTAAAAAAATCATTGTTCTTGAGTGCTATATAAAATTCCACTAGTGAAAAATACCACAATTTCTCAATCCATTAGTTTATTGACAGACATTTTGAACTTTATACAAAAAAAGATGAACATTTCTATCATTTTTTTCAACTCTGAACAATGCTACTATGATCATCAGTGCTACTATATACATCAATGCACAAATCTCCATTTCTGTCTCTGTTCTAATTTCCTTGAGCTATATCCTAGTAGTAGAGTAACTATGGGATTTCTATGTTAAGCTGTTCGAAAAAATGTCAAACTGCCTTCCATATGTTTGTACCATTTGAAAGTGCCATCAATAGTGTATGAAAGTTACAATTTATCCACATTGTCTCTAATATGTATTGCTTGCTGGCCTATTAAAAGTTGCTACTGCTGCTGGGGTGAAATGGTATTTCATTGTGGTCTTGATTAGCATCTCTCTTATAGCCAGTGATTTTGAGCATTTCTTCATGTGCCTGTTGGCCATTCAGATGTCTTCCTCTATTAAAAGGCTTTCCATGTATTTTTGAACGACCTAAGGAGCATCAAAAGAATATGGAGGGAATACATAGAGTCATTGTTCCAGAAAGAATTGCTTGACACTGAAATATTTCTCAAGAAATAGCATATAATAAAAAGCCAGTGGTGATGAGAAGAAATTAGCAAAACATAACGTAACAGTCCAGTGGAATGTGGTGGGCAGGGCTGCGGGGGGAAAAGAGGGGAAAAAAATAACACTCCAAGAATTGATGGAAAATCAATTGACATATTTTGAGTGACAGATGCAACCCTGAATGTGCTCAGTAGTCTGTGCCAGGAAATTTGGTCAGCTACTTGGCCAACTAACTTGAAAAGATTTGTTTTTATTTCCATTCTCAAGAAAGGAGATCCAATAGAGTATGGAAACTATCAAAATATATTATTAATATTACAAGCAAGCAAAATATTGCTGAAGACCATCCAAAAATGACTAGAAGAGTAAATTTCAAAAGAATTCAAAGTTCAATGTGGGTTTAGCATAGGCCTTGCTACCAGAGATATTATTGCTAATGACAGATGGATCTAAGCTGAAAGCGGAGAATACTAGAAGAATGTCTATTTGTGCTTTATTGACTTTGCAAATTCATTTGACTATGTGGACTACAACAAGCTCTAGCTAACTTTAAGAAAAATGGGAATCTCAAAACACTTAGTTGTACTCATGCAAAACCTATACCTAGACCAAGAAGCTGGCACTGAACAGAGCAAGGGAACACTGTTTTGTTTAAAATGAAGAAAGGTGTGCACAAAGGTTATAGCCTTCCTTTATATCTATTTCATTTATAGGCTGAGCAAATCATATGAGATTTTAACCTTATAAAAAATAATATGGCATCAGGATTGGAAGAAGACTCATCAACATTCTCCATTATGTAGATGATACAACCTTGTTTGCTCTAAGCTAGAAGAACCTGAAGTGCTTGCTATAGAAAATCAAGGAATATCAACATCAAGAAGACAAACTAACCACTTGTGCAATAGGCAACATCATGATAGATTGAAAAAAGATTGAAGTTGTTAATGATTTTATCTTATTTGGACCCACAATCAACACTCCAGCAGTCAAAAATTCAGAGGGGATTTTTTTTTATTGGGACACTCAGCTGTCAGGGACCTAAATCCTTAAACGACATGATGTAAATTTAAAGGCCAAGCTCTTCACCTCATTCAAGCCATCCTCTTTTCAATTATCTTTTATTCAGCTGAGAGCTGGGTAATGAATAAGGAAAACAGAATAAGAACATGTGCTTTTGAATTGTGGTGTTGGATGAGGAAACTGAATATCCCATGAATAGGCAAAAAAAACCAGACAAATGTGTCTTAGAGAAGGTGCAGCTAGAGTGCTCTTGAAAGGCTCTTTAGGGGCAAAGATGGCGAAGCTTCATCTCACATACTTTGAACATATGTTAAAGGAGGGCTATTACTTTGAAAGGGATACCATGGTTGGAAATATTAAGAGTCCGTGAAAGAGCCGACAATACATAAGACAAGAGATTGACAAAGTGACAGGAGAAATGGGCTCAAGTGTGTCAGAGATAACAAGGATGGCATCGAATAGAAAAAGGTTCAGATATGTTGTTCATTGAGTCACAGCAAGTTGTATTCCCTTGATAGCCCCTAATACGAAGAATAACAAGCCAATTTCATTCTTTGATGAGATGGAAAAGGCAATCTTCAATTTCAATTGGAATGCAAAGAAGTCCCAAATAAACTAAAAAACTCCTTAAAAAGAGAAACAAGCGAGAAGTCATCTCACTCTCTGATTTCAAAGCCTACTACACTGCTGTGGTGGTCAAGACAGTGTGGTACTGGTACAGTGACAGACACGTAGATCAGTGGAATAGAATTGAGAATCCAGAAATCAGCCCATCTGCCTATGGTCAACTGATTTTTGACAAGGAGATGAAATCAGTTAAGTGGGGAAAAGACAGCCTTTTTAACAAGTGATCCTGGAAAAATTGGAAAACTATCTGCAGAAAACTCAAGCAAGATTCACCCTTTGCTCCATACACAAAAACCAACTCAAAGTAGATCAAGGACATAGGACAAAATCCAAGGACTATAAACTTCATTAGAGGAAAGCTTGGAAGAACTCTAGAAGCACTAATCCATAATCCATAATATAAACAGTCTTCCAAGCATTCTGAAAAACCTACAACCAGGAGAGGATAAAATAGTTGAATGGGAACTTCTAAGAATAAAATCCCTTTGTACCTCCAAAAACTTCTCTAACAGGGTGAAAAGGGAAGCCACAGACAGGGAAAAATATTTTTCAATGACATGTCTGATAAGGGACTTATATCTAGAATTTATAGAATACTCAAGTGCCACAACAAGACAAAGGTAAACAACTCAATTGGAAAAATGGGCACAGGATATGAACAGACACTTCACCAAGGAAGACGTTCAGATGACAAACACACACATGAAAAAATGTTCAAAATCCTTAGCTCTAAGAGAGATGCAAATCAAAACAGCTGTGAGATATCATCTCACCCCAGTCAGAATAGCAAAATTCAACAGTGCAGCAAATGGCTAACACTGGCGAAGTTGTGGAGAAACTGGAACCCTTACTCACTGTTGGTGGGACTGTAAAATGGTGCAACCACTATGGAAGGCAGTATGACGCTTTCTAAAAAAGTTGGAAATAGAAATACCATTTGACCCAGCAATTCCACTACTGGGAATATACCCTAAAGAAACCATAACTGCCACCCATGCAGATATATGCACTCCCATGTTTATTGCTGCTTTGTTAATAATAGCTAAGAGTTGGAAATAACCCAAATGCCCATCAACAAACAAATGGACATAGAAACTGTGGCATATTCACACAATGGACTACTATACTACATTGAAAAACAAAGAACTCATGAAATATACAAAATGGGAGACCCTGGAGGACATTATACTGAGTGAAATATCACAGTCATAAAAGGACAAATACTGCTTAGTACCACTGTTGTAAAATGGGACTGACATCAGTGTTGGGGGAACCTAAGAAAAGAAAGGATAAGTAATGTTAGGTATTATTTTCATGACAAGATTGTGGACAAAGAAGTGCGTAGTAAAGTGGACAGGACTGAGGGGGGTAACAATGAAAGAATTGTTTTTCCTCAAAGTGAAAAATGAACTGAGGGAAGGGGTGTGCAGGGAGGAAAATGTGCAACAATGAATGAATGAAGGAAAAATTAAATAGAAACAATATGCTGTAAAATAGATATATTGCATTAAAAAGTTATTAATAAAAAAATAATAGAAGAAAAAAAGGAGTGTGGACCAGTAAAATGAATTCTTTACCAGGGAATTCTCAGCTATCTATGAACTGCTGTGGAACTTTCTAGATGTTTAACTTGAAGGAAGCATTACTGGAGCTTTCTGAGAGCATGAACTCTGAAAGAGGGATGGTTTCCAGGAGGAGCAGTGGTACAGAGATGCAGTCATTGCTTAGACCATGGCAGTAAATCAGGAAGAAAAAGAGTAATCCAGTCTTTCTATTTCCTCATCTCTCTTCTCTTTCCAGCACCTCCCTTTGGCTGAATCCAAATAAAAACAGAGGAATTAGAAAGTCAATTTTGCAGTTCACAGGGGTGAAAGTTCAGGCCCTGGATACTAAGAAAGGCAGAGAAGGATTTAGTAAATTGAATGGAAAAGACAAGCAAAGAAAAAGCACCAAAACAATAAACAAAGCAAACTAAAATGATGACCAGGCTTTCCTCACAGAAGCAATGATTACCAGGATGTTGATTGAATGATTTGCTTAATATGTGTGGCCTGGATATTTCAGCTACTACTATACACCAGGGATGTGTCCTATCTCCATACCTTTTCAACCTGTATGCAGAGCGGATTAATCGAGAGGCTGGGCTCTACGAGGAGAAGTGTGGCATCAGGATTGGTGGAAGATCTTTTAACAATCTGCATTATGCCGATGACACAACCCTGCTTGCTGAAACTGAGGAGGATCTAATGCACTTTCTGCAGAGGGTCAAGGACTGCAGCCTTCAGTATGGACTGAGGCTCAATGTCAAGAAGCCAAAAATTCTCACCACTGGACCAATTGGTAGCATCAGGATGGATGGTGAAGATATTGAGATTGTTCACAGCTTCAGTTTGCTCAGCTCCATGGTCAAC
>NW_006399781.1:14404665-14405274 GCF_000299155.1 Elephantulus edwardii
GATGACCATATGATATATTACTCTGCAGATGAAAAGACAAGGAAAAATGGGGTTGCCTTCATAGTAAAAAAAGTAATTTCTAGATCCATCTTGAATTTCTAGATATTATAGTAGCTTCTCATTATAGGGATCAGATGTTAAATCCCTCAGGAATGACAGAATCATAAATTATCTTCTTCATCAACATGCTATCAGGAGAGAAGGGGCTCTCTTCTAGGTGAGTACTGAGCAACCTGCAAGGCTTCCTGTGGGCTACAGAAGTTGATATGCATTGTTCTTCTAAAGAGGAGCTCCCTCAAACGCAGTTCTCTAGGTCATAATAATGTCAGTGAGTGAGAGGAGAAAGAAGTGAGAAGAGATATGGTATTTTGGAGAAATCCCTAAGATTAATAATTCTTGAGTTGTGTGTTGTGTGCCATTGAGTCATAACTGACCCATAGCTGATGCTCCAGTGGATTTTCAGAGGCAGTTAATCAAAGGAGAGGAGATTGTCCATCCTTCTCCCATGTACCAGCTGGTAGATTTGAACCAAGTGCCTTTGGGATTGCACTACAGGGAAGCTTACCTAACTTCTCTAAGGGTGACCTCTGTTTCTTTCTAAATAAATAA
>NW_006399781.1:14408709-14410235 GCF_000299155.1 Elephantulus edwardii
TGCTGTTAGGGCCCTTTCTAAAGTACTCAAGAGCAACGGTGTCTCTCTGGAGACTAACGTGCACCTGATACAGGTCATGGTCTTTGCAATCACTTGTTACACATCAGAGAGTTGGACAATGACTAGGGAGGGTAGAAGGAGAGTTGATGCCTTTGAGCTGTGGTGCTGGAGAAGAGTATTGAATGTACCATGGCCTGCCAAGAAAACAAACAGATTCATCCTTCTCCAGGATGAATTAACTATATCTGAATGGAATACCCCATCAGCACATTCTATCTATGTTAGTACATGGATTATCAAGTTCCAGCACACTAGGATCAATTGCTTGAGGTTTTTGGGATTCTGACCCCGTTAGTAGCATTTTTAATTAAATCTCTTCGTTTTTAGTGGTAATAGTAAGAGGAAACAAATCTCAGGGTCAATCCCAGCTGCAGCTTTTCTTCAGGACCCTTAGACCATCTGGGGCTTCAAAGAAAGAAACATTTCTCAAGAGCTCTTAAATCCGACTCAACATTGATCTAGCTTTTGGCATCATGCATAAATCCCCAAAAGGACAGGTGAAATTTGGTGAGAAATAATTATAGACACATAAACATATCCCTGGGTATTCTCTAAAATATTTGGGGAGCCAAACCCTTGAATATGGTGAGATATCAGCTGTTCAACCAGCTGGGGACACACTTGGTTTGTAGTAAATACTCAATAAAAAGATTAGGTATTATTAACCTTAATTAATTCTCATGTGTCTTGGCAAGCTGATAAAGACTGAGATGTATTTTTATAGTTAAAAACCATTTTTCATTAATATACTTTTGGAAACTTTTCAAACTCATGAACTTATTAAATATCTATAGTGTGCTGGGTCTAATTTTCATTTGCTCTTTACAACAGATCCATGGTTTCAGATTGGGCTCAACATTGTACTAATGAAGAAACTGGCTCAGAGAGGTGGCATAGATTGCCTAAAATCATCCAAGTAGAAAGCAATAAAGGTGTGAGTCTTAAAATATTAGATACTAAAACACAAACATATAGACATACATATTAAAATTTAAAAGTAGTCATATTTTAATTGTTTCCAGTAAGATGCTTTGATTTGGGGAATGCCTTAGAAAATGTTGATTGTGTTTTTGCTGTTGTTTTGTGCCATTGAGTTGGAACCAACACACAGCTTACCCTCCAGTGGGTTTTCAGAGGTGGTAAGTCTCATTGGAGGAGATTGTCCATCCTCTCCTGTAGAGCAGCTGGTGGATTCAAACAACAAACCTTCGGGATTACACTAGGCGACCAGTTAGTGTCTTGCAAATACTAAGGCCATAGTGATAATTTTATAGTTGTTGTTGTTGTTATGTGCTGTCAAGTCGTTTGCGACTCATAGCGACCCTATGCACAACAGCCCTAAACCCTGCTCTATCCTGCGCCAACAACACTGCCTCTGACACACCCATCCCGATTACCCCAGTCACCGAATCAATCCATCTCATAGAGGGTCTTCCCCTCCTGTGCTGTCCCTCCACCCTCCCAAG